>NW_020525031.1:727500-962475 GCF_003368295.1 Carassius auratus | reverse complement strand
ACAGAACTGCCACTTTCCTGGAGTCTCCAGAATTACTCGGTGTCGGACTCTGAGAGATTTAAGATTCCAAAAAATGATTTAATTAGAATACCATGAAGTATTGTGAAATACTATATATTAAGTCTTTATATATAGGCTTTATGAACAGATTAGAGTGACTCGTGAAGGACCAGCACCACCTCCTCTTGTTCGATGGTTTGAGGAATATATCTTCCAGAATCCAGGATTAAGATTTAGGAGCTCATTTTTATTCCACCTCCTTTCCTGAAAAGTCTGTCTTGCAGAATTGACTAAAAATTAATCTTCACATTAATTACTAATTATTTTGCAATCTTTTGTCAGTTCTTCTTGACCTGCTTTTTTCTTCTTCTTTTCTGACCTCATGACCCCAGTCAGTATTTTTGTACAATGGTCAAGTCTTAACTTATCCATTTCTGTATTGCATTTGTGTTTGATATTTCTCATGGGTATTTCATAATTTTCGACTTTACAGTTTGAGTTAAAAGTCTATTTTAGCGCATTTCATCTGTAAAAGAAAACTAATAATTCTCAGCCTAATAATTCTGCACACATGAATATAAGGAGTTTTCTCTTCCAGCTTTCCTTGACTATTGTATAGCACTCATAAATGATTAAATGAAAATAATGGTAGTTATTAAGATTGATATGGTTTGGAATTGGTCAAATGTGCTTGGAAAAAAATCACAATAAAACAATGTTTAATGTTTAATTTTGGAAAATGAACTGACATGAATGAATGTTATATAAATATTGTTCATATTAACATAATGTTTAGAAATGAAATCTTAATGTAAAGTGTTACTAAAGTTAAATATATATTGTTCTGTGAATGTGATTTTAAAGTCTAGATGATTCGGATTAACCCTTTATCTGGCGTATCCTTTAAAACCTCACTGCCAGAGGATATTGTGAATGCATGTGCCCGCTGGGCACAGTTTACCTGATGCCACCGGGGTGGCGATGGCATTGGTGGCTTGAGCCCGCCATCGCTGCTTGCAGCTATATTTATTATTATTATTTATTATTATTATTTTTCTTCAAGGTTTCGGGGGCTTTTGGGGCCCTTAACATGCTTAAAAAGTCTTGAAAATTGGCACACACATTGGAACCTGCGGCCATTAGGGCCGGGCAGAGACTGATACACGGGCGTGGCACAGGGGCTCTACAGCGCCCCCTGGAATATGGAGGGCCATATATCATACATACTTGCACATAGACATACGAAACTCGGTACACATATAGAACTCATCAATACAAACAACTTTCGTATTGCATATCATAGGCTCCGCCCAACAGGAAGTTGGCTATTTGGGGTTTATTATTCATATTTGTCGTCAAAGTTGTGGGGGCTTTTGGGGTCCTTAACATACTCAAAAACTCTTGAAAATTTGCGCACACTTTGGAATCTGTGGCCTGAAGGAGCCTGAGAGGCTGAGACCTGGGCGTGGCACAGGGGCTCTACGGCGCCCCCTGGATCACAGTTATAAATGTTGATGTATAGCTCACACATACTTGCACGTATTAATATGAAACTCAGTACACATATAGATCTCATCGTGCCGAACAACTTTCGTATTGCATATCATAGGCTCCGCCCAACAGGAAGTCAGCTATTTAGAGTTATGTAAAAAGTGCATGCTCTGGAATTTGAAATACTTGTCATAGGTTTTTTACTCGATTGCCGCCAAACTCGGTCAACATGATCTCAAGACATTGGGGATGAAAAAATTGCCAGGGGATTTTTGATATCTCAAACGGTTTGCTCGTGGCGAGGCTTTGAAATTATGGCGAGAAATGAGAAACAGGAAGTGTCTAATACCATC
The DNA here is from genome assembly GCF_003368295.1 of Carassius auratus. Taxonomy (NCBI): domain Eukaryota; kingdom Metazoa; phylum Chordata; class Actinopteri; order Cypriniformes; family Cyprinidae; genus Carassius; species Carassius auratus. Next base: position 960,631 of record NW_020525031.1, on the reverse strand, counting down.
CACATACATTTCCTAATTTTAATCAAACTTCATCAGATTATTCATTGTATGATGTCGATCGCATATATGTGACTATTAGGAGTCAAAGTTATAGCGCCACCAAGTGGCAGCAGGAAGTGTGTCATTTTCAAAATGCTTTGAATTCAGCATCTTATTTTTTACTCGATTTGCTTCAAACTTCATCAGAATAATGTTAAAACACAGCCGATATAAATCTGCTGGGGGGATATTGATATCTAAAAATATTGTTGCCGTGGCAACATGTCAAACTGGAATACTTCTCAGGTGATTTTGAGGCATATAACATGCTTAGAATTTCATCAAACTCAGAACACATATCAGTATTAGTGACAGCTAGACACTGGCAAAATTTCATAAGAGGGCGTGGAAGAGGCACTCTATAGCGCCACCTTTTGTCAAAAGTGGGGGGGTTAGTTTTAGCTACAGACACCAAACTCAGTACAAAAATTGTTCTTATCAAGACGGACAACTTTCTAATTCACAGTCATCAGCTACGACCAACAGGAAGTCGGCTATTTTGATTTGAATGTGGATTGTTTTTTACATTTAGCTGTGAATTAATGCATACTGCTCAGAGGAGAGTAACACTATACACACCAAACTTGGTGTACATGTTGAAAAAACATTGAGGAACTTAAATTGTGAATGGGTTTTGGATAGCTTGGATGGTTTTGTCGTGGGGATTTTTTAAAATGACAATAAAGATGGAATTATTAATTTTCCTGCATTTTTAAATTCCAAACACTTCAAAACCTTTTTTCATAAAGAAAAAAAGTTATTCTGAGTAAATATGCATAGTTTCATGACTTTACAACACTGTATGGATAACAGAAAATTAAAAAACTGTCAGACATCTCATATCACTCTGTCCCTCTGTTTGAGTGAGTGTGCTTAGACTTCCATTGTCTGAGAGAAATAGCGCCCCTACAGGTGCAGTTACCGGAATAAAAAAGGGAGGAGACTGTCTTTTGGTTTCGATTTTAAATCGGTTAAAATACAAATAAATACTTGGATTTAATTCACACTGACAAGCTAAACCAACATATATGATTATTATAAGGTCAGGGCTCATTAATAATTGATGTGTGCTCAGTGATACCTGAGAAACATGAGAGATGAATCACCGCTCTGAGCAGGAGCGTGTGGAATGATGAGCTCAGAAAAAAACGAGTTTATTCTTGTTTTATAGCTATTAAAAATAAAGTATTGCAGCGATATCACACAATTCACCAATTAGAGCACACCAAGAGCTAAATTAAGATGTTTTTGAACTGTTTGTGTGAAAATGAAATATTCGTGGCTGCCTATATGAAATCACTGCCTCCGATCAGCGCGCACAGTGTCACAAGTTCAAAACAAACGAATTTATTCTTGTTTAAGAGCTTTTCAAAATAAATTATTGCCATAAATGCACACAATACATCCATTATAACACTACACGAGCTAAATGCAGGTCTTTGTGACCCGTTTAAGTGCGCAAGACTATTTGAAAGCGCGACTGGCAGAATAACATGTATCTCTCGAGCTGCAGGATTCTGCCTTTCGTCGTAAGAACGAACACATCACGGACAAGATTATTTCAAAATACATAATAGCTTGGCTAATATAAACGAAAACAGCCACGTGAACATAAACTGTTGAGAAATAAATCTGAAGTGGATCTACTGGATTTGAATATTAAGTGACCGCATATACCAGCTGCTTCTGTCTTCAATTTTAATCTATATAAAAAATTAAACTCATTCATCTTGGCTGCTTTTTTAATGTGTGTACGTATTTATTTATTATTTTGCTCTAACAAGACTTAATCTATATTTAATTAAATCAATTACATTTGATTTTACGTTTGATTTGTCCATTTCTGCATCTAAACGCCTAAAAACCTAAAACATGCTCTATTATACTATTGTTAGCCATTTCTTTATCGTCCAATTTATCTGGTGTACACACTTTATTTTCATAATAAACTCGTTTGTTAGATTATACACAGTTATAGTGGTCTATAATAAATATTGACAGGTTTTATTCAAGCTGTTTAGAATGATTGCCATAGGCTAATTTTTAAAAATGTAAATCCCCCCAAAAAAAAAAAAAAAATGTAAATAAATAAAAAACATTGGAAAAGAATAACTTGTACTTTTTTATACATTTTGTATAGTTTCATAGTTTATGCATTATAGTTATAAAAACAAACAAATTTAGCCACTCACATAGAAATCTTAGGCCTTATCCTTTTCTGACAGTTTTAGGGATTTTTAAAAATCCTAAAAAACCTTATTTGTGCTGCAAATAATAATTTCAAACTAATTTGATACTGACCTCTGACATCCTGTGACATGATATTTATTTGAATTTACATAATCTCATGGATGTAACAGTAAATCTGTTCAGCTCACAGATCAAGACTAAGCTGTAATGTAAGCAGAACTTTCACAAATGCTTTTAGGTCAATAAAATCATTACAAAACACTTACAAATCATTTAAGGGATTTGATAACACTGTAAAATAATGTCTAATTTGTTAACATTAGCAAATGCATTGATAACACTTTATAATAACTGCACTCATTAGTAAATAGTCAGTTCATGCTTCATAAAGCCTTGTCCCAATATTAATAGTCAGTAGTAAGCAGTTTATAAATACAGCTATAAATAGCTCATTTATTAAAAAGGAGAGTAAAGGGTCAGTTATCTTCCTATGAAAAATAAAAAAATAAAAATAAACAAACAACAACACAGATTGATACAGAACTCAGAAATGTTATTGTGGATTTATGATAAACTCAGCCTGTAAATGAATTCATTCTCCTCCAAGAAGACACAAGTAGTTCACACCAAACTTTTTTAACATGAAGCCATATACTGAAGATGTTAAATTGCGAATGGGTTTAGGATACCTTAAATGGTGTGGCCATAGAGATTTATTAAAATTTAAAAAAATAACATAGTTATTTTACTATATCTTTAAAATTTTTAATTCCAACTCTTCATAATTTTTTATATACCTAGAAGTCATCATTTGAAGGAAGCACAGTAAGTTTCATAGCTTTATCATTTTCAAGAGCCAGCATAAAATTAAAACTATCATAACATATAAATCAAGCTGGCAATTCTTAGTACCAATAATGGCCACCAGATGAAGCTATAGGATCACTTTTAAATAATTATTGTAGAAACAAGTATGATTTAAATCATTTATAGAAATCTTTCAAAGAAAAATAATATGAATTTTATGTATTTTAGTGATAAAATGACCCTCACTTAATTAGAACAACATGCTGAAGTATTGTGAACTGTATATTAAGAATAATTCTTTATAGGCTTTACGGACAGATACGTTTTGAGTGACTCTTGAAGGATCAGCACCACATCCTCTTTTACCACTGTTTAAAGAATGTATCTTACAGTACAGGTGCGGATGAATTTTGAATAGCTTGAATGGTTTTGTCGTGGTGATTTTTTGAAATAACAGTAAAAAAGTAACCAGTAAATGTCAGCTTCTAAACACTTCAAAAAAATGTACACATAGAAGACAAGTCATTCTGAGGAAATATGCATAGTTTCATGACTATACAACACTATATGGATGATAGAAAATTAAAAAACTATCATACATCTGATGTCACTCTGTCCCTCTGTCCCTCTGTCACTGTGGGTAATGTGTGTGTGTGTGTGTGTGTGTGTGTGTGTGTGTGTGTGTATGTGTGTGTGTGTGTGTGTGTTAAGTGAATTAGGTGTGAAACTATCAGGGAGCATTTAGTCTCCAGTGCCAACATTTTACAGAACTGCCACTTTCCTGGAGTCTCAGAATTACAATGTGTCAGGTTCTGAGAGATCTAAGATTCCAAAAAATGATTTGATTAGAATACCATGAAGTATTGTGAAATACTATATATTAAGACTTTATATATAGGCTTTCTGAACAGATTAGAGTGACTCGTGAAGGACCAGCACCACCTCCTCTTGTCCGATGGTTTGAGGAATATATCTTCCAGAATCCGGGATTAAGATTTAGGAGCTCATTTTTATTCCACCTCCTTTCCTGAAAGTCTGTCTTGCAGAATTGACTAAAAATTAATCTTCACATTAATTCCTAATTATTTTGCAATTATTTTTGTCAGTTCTTCTTGACCTGTTTTTTTTTCTTCTTCTTCTTTTCTGACCTCATGACCCAGTCAGCATTTTTGTACAATGGTCAAGTCTTAACTTATCCATTTCTGTATTGCATTTGTGTTTGATATTTCTCATGGGTATTTCATAATTTTCGACTTTGAGTTAAAACAGTTTGAGTTAAAACTCTTTTTTAGCGCATTTCATCTGTAAAAGAAAACAGCCTAATAATTCTGCACACATGAATATAAGGAGTTTTTCTCTTACAGCTTTCCTGGACTATTGTATAGCACTCATAAATGATTAAATAAAAAATAATGGTAGTTATTAAGATTGATATGGTTTGGAATTGGTAAAATGTGCTTGGAAAAAAATCACAATAAAACAATGTTTTAATGTTTAAGTTTGGAATATTAACTGACATAAATTAATGCTATATAAATATTGTTCATGTTAACATAATGTTTATAAATGAAATCTTATTGTAAAGTGTTACTAAATATATATATATATATATGTTTGGGGAATATATATATATATTGTTCTGTGAATGTGATTTTAAAGTCTAGATGATTCGGATTAACCCTTTAACCGCCATATCCTTTAAAACGTCACTGCCAGAGGGATATTGTGAATGCATGTGCCCACTGGGCACAGTTTACCTGATGCCACCGGGGTGGCGATGGCATTGGTGGCTTGAGCCCGCCATCGCTGCTTGCAGCTATATTTCTTATTATTTTTTTTATTTTTTATTTAACCTTCCGGGGGTTTTTAGGGGCCTTAACATGCTCAAAAACTCTTGAAAATTGGCACACACATTGGAATCTGCGGCCATCAGGATGCCGCAGAGGCTGGGACCCGGGCGTGGCACAGGGACTCTACAGCGCCCCCTGGAACACCTTCAGAAATCTTCAACCATAGCTCACACAGACTTGCATGTATTTATATGAAACTCGGTACACTTATAGATCTCATTGAGCCAAACAACTTTCACACTTTATGTCATAGGCTCCGCCCAACAGGAAGTCAGCTATTCAGGGCTGTTTAAAAAAAGCATGCTCTGGAATTTGAAATACTCCTCTGAGGTTTTCAACCCGTTCGCCACGAAACTCGGTGAACATGATCTCAAGACATTGGGGACGAAAAATTGCGAGGGGATTTTTGATATCTTGAACGGTTTGCCCGTAGCGAGGCGTGGAAATTATGGCGAGAAATGAGAAACAGGAAATGTCTAATAACATCCACATACATTTCCTGAATTTGATCAAACTTCATTGGTTTGTTCGTTGTATGATACCGATCGTATATATGTGACTATTAAGAGTCAACGTTATAGCGCCACCAACTGGCAGCAGGAAGTGAGTCATTTTCAAAATGTTTTGAATTCAGCATCTTATTTTTACTCGATTTACTTAAAACTTCATCAGAATAATGACAAAACACGGCCGATGTAAATCTGTTGTGGGGATATTGATATCTGATATGGCGTTGCCATGGCAACGTGTCAAACTTGAATGTTCTGTTATGATGAGTTTGAGGCAGACACCAACCTCAGATTTACATGAAACTAAAAACACATATCAGTATTAGTGATAGCTAGACAATGGGAAAAGCTTTTAAAAGGGCGTGAAGGAGGCATGCTATAGCGCCACCTTTTGTCAAAAGTGGGGGGTTTAATTTTAGCTACAGACACCAAACTTGGTACATAAATTGTTCTTATCAAGACGGACAACTTTCTAATTCACAGTCATCAGCTACGACCAACAGGAAGTCGGCTATTTTGATTTGAATATTTAAATTGAGCTCTGATTTAATGCATTCTCCTCAGAGGAAATGTTCACTATACTCACCAAACTTTGTCTACATGTTGAAAAAACATTGAGGAACTTAAATTGCGAATGGATTTTGGTTAGCTTGAACCGTTTTGTCGTTGTGATTTTTTGAAATGACAGTAAAAAGGGAATCATTAATTGTCTTGTATTTTTAAATTGCAGCTTCCAAACACTTAAAAAAAATACATCTTCATACAGAGATCAAATCATTCTGAGGACATATGCATAGTTTCATGACCTTACAACACTGTATGATTAAAAGAAAATTAAAAAAAACTGTCAGACATCTCAACTCACTCTGTCCCTCTGTTTGAGCAATGTATGTGTGCTGACTGAGTGCATGTGTGTGTGTGAGTGTGTGTGTGTGAGTGGGGGATGGGCATGAGCTGAGTGGCAGACACAATGAGAGAGAGAGAGAGAGACTTAAACATCTGTTTAATCACCAGAAAAAAATGTATTTTAAATTGTTATTTTTTGTTGCTGTTGCTAACATTGCTGTTTTCATTACAGCTTAAGAAATCTCTTAGGCCTTATCCTTTTCTGACAGTTTCAGGAATTAAAAACAAAATTCTAAAAATACTTATTTGTGCTGCAAATAATAATTTCAACTCATTTGATACTGACCTATTCCATCCTGTGACATGACATGTATCTACATTTTTAAAATCTCATGGATGTAACAGTAAAACTGTTCAGTTCACAGATCAAGACTAAGCTTCTTTCACAAATGCTTATAAGTCATTAAAGGATTTAATAACACTGTAAAATAATGTCTAATTTGTTAACATTAGTAAATGCATTGGTAACACTTTATAATAACTGCACTCATTAGTAAATAGTCAGTTTATGCTTTATAAAGCCTTGTCCCAATATTAATAGTCAGTAGTAAGCAGTTTATAAATACAGCTATAAATAGCTTGTTCTTGGTTTATAAGCACATTTATTAAAAAGGAGAGTAATCTTTTCAGTTATCTTCCTATGAAAAATAAAAAAATAAAAATAAACAAACAACAACACAGATTGATACAGAACTCAGAAATTTTATTGTGGATTTATGATAAAATCAGCATGTAAAAATGAATTCATACTCCTCCGAGAAGACATAAGTAGTTCACACCAAACTTTTTCAACATGATGCTAATATACTGAAGATGTTTAAAGCGATTTATTAAAGTAACATAAAAAAATACAATAGTTATTTTACGATATCTTTAAAATTTTTCATTTCAACTCCTCATAATTTTTTTATATATGTAGAAGTCATCATTTGAAGGAAGCACAGTAAGTTTCATAGCTTTATCATTTTCAAGAGCCAGCATAAAATTAAAACTATCATAACTTATAAATCAAGCTTGCAATTCTTAGTACCAATAATGGCCACCAGATGGAGCTATATGATTACTTTTAAATAATTATTGTAGAAACGAGTATGATTTAAATCATTTATAGAAATCTTTCAAAGAAAAATAATATTAATTTTATGTATTTACTGATAAAATGACCCTCACTTAATTAGAATAACAAGCTGAAGTATTGTGAACTGTATATTAAGAAATAATTCTTTATAGGCTTTATGGACAGATAAGTTTTGAGTGACTCTTGAAGGTTCAGCCCCACATCCTCTTTTACCACTGTTTAAAGAATTTATCTTACAGAACAGGTGCGAATGAATTTTGGATAGCTTGAATGGTTTTGTCGTGGTGATTTATTGAAATAACAGTAAAAAAGTAACCAGTAAATGTCTTTTTATTTTTTTAAAGTGCAGCTTCTAAACACTTCAAAAAAATGTACACATAGAAGACAAGTCATTCTGAGGAAATATGCATAGTTTCATGACTATACAATGCTATATGGATGATAGAAAATTAAAAAACTATCAAACATCGGATGTAACTCTGTCCCTCTGTCACTGTGGGTAATGTGTGTGTGTGTGTGTGTGTGTGTGTGTGTGTGTGTGTGTGTGTGTGTGTGTAAGTGAATTAGGTGTGAAACTATCAGGGAGCATTTAGTCTCCAGCGCCAACATTTTACAGAACTGCCACTTTCCTGGAGTCTCCAGAATTACTCTGTGTCAGGTTCTGAGATATCTAAGATTCAAAAAAATGATTTAATTAGAATACCATGAAGTATTGTGAAATACTATATATTAAGACTTTATATATAGGCTTCATGAACAGATTAGAGTGACTCGTGAAGGACCAGCACCACCTCCTCTTGTCCAATGGTTTAAAGAATATATCTTCCAGAATCCGGAATTAAGATTTAGGAGCTCTTTTTTATTCCACCTCCTTTCCTGAAAGTCTGTCTTGCAGAATTGACTAAAAATTAATCTTCACATTAATTTCTAATTATTTTGCAATTCTTTTTGTCAGTTCTTCTTGACCTGTTTTTTTTCTTCTGCTTTTCTGACCTCATGACTCAGTCAGCATTTTTTGTACAATGGTCAAGTCTTAACTTATCAATTTCTGTATTGCATTTGTGTTTGATATTTCTCACAGGCTTTACAGAGTTAAAACTCTTTTTTTAGCGCATTTCATCTGTAAAAGAAAACATGCCTAATGATTCTGCACACATGAATATAAGGAGTTTTTCTCTTCCAGCTTTCCTGGACTATTGTATAGCACTCATAAATGATTAAATAAAAAATAATGGTAGTTATTAAGATTGATATGGTTTGGAATTGGTAAAATGTGCTTGGAAAAAAATCACAATAAAACAATGTTTTAATGTTTAAGTTTGGAATATTAACTGACATGAATGAATGCTATATAAATATTGTTCATGTTAACATAATGTTTAGAAATGAAATATTATTGTAAAGTGTCACTAAAGTTATATATATTGTTCTGTGAATGTGATTTTAAAGTCTTGATGATTCGGATTAACCCTTTAACTGCCATATCCTTTAAAACCTCACTGCCAGAGGGATATTGTGAATGCATGTGCCCGCTGGGCACAGTTTACCTGATGCCACCGGGGTGGCGATGGCATTGGTGGCTTGAGCCCGCCATCGCTGCTTGCAGCTATATTTTTTTTTCTTTTTTCTTTTTTGATTATCACTAATATCCCCAGGCACAAAGTCGGGAATAGTGCATTAATCTGCATTATACTGGGAACTTCAATAGCTGCTTAGGTGGAGACAAGAAACTTTAGGACGTTTTTGGACCGAAGCTTTTATATGAAGAACATTTATCTTAATTGTGGAATTCTGAATGACATCTACAGGAGTGAAAAAAACAGCTAGAATAGAATGATATAGAATGATGGCATTGTGACTGTCACATTAGCAACAGTGCAGACAGATGTATTTTATATTCATGACAAATTAACACTTTTGATCCAATTAATTCAAAAAGCACTGACATTATATATTAGGGGTGGAACGGTTCAACTTTAGCATGGTTCGGTTTGTTTTACGGTTTTAGAGTCATGGTTTCAGTATATATTTATTTATATTCTACCTAACTACAAGCAACAGCGCAAATAAATACAACAGAGCAAAGATACAAATAAAATAAACAGTGATTTTACATTTTTTTAGGGAGGTCTAGCATTAGTTTTTAGATAGAGAAATTGAATAAAGTAACCAAATGTAAAACAGCATTGCATATTGGACTGTATAAATTTAAGACTGTTCTTTATTAAAGTTACAAAAGCTTTTCAATCAAGAGCATTGAGTGATTTCTTTGTTGTTGCTGTTTGATAAATACAAAGACTGTCACTTTAAGAGAATGCACTGATCCAGTGCACTGATACAGTAGGCCTGCGTTCGGCTGGCTATAAATGACTGCTCATAAGTATGTTTTGTTATTAGTTTAAGTATTCGCTATTTAATGTTCAAATGTGGAGTTCTACATGTCGCGCGCGCACGTGTGTGTGTGTGTGTGCGTATGTGTGTGCATCTGTGAGAGAGAGAGAGGGTCACATTACAGTGGAGTCAGCTGTCTTATCCCTCCGTGGCTTGTGTACTGCAAACACATACGAGCTTCATCTGTTCCCCTTTCAGGCTTGAACTGAAGGTAAAACTAAAGACATTATTAACTGTCTTTACATTTATTTTGAAAGATGAAGCTCGTTGTTATTGAAAGGGGTGTTACATTTCCGACAAGTGCTTGCTGTGATCGGCCAATCACAATGCACTGGGTCAGTTGGACAATCAGAGTAGACTGCGCTTGTCAGAAGGAGGGACTTTGTAGAAAACGACGCGTTTAAGAGAGGCGGGGCATAGAGGACCTACAATAATGTACAGTATTTGAAATATATACATACATATATCATAAATCTCATAAATGCACTAATGTGCAACTTGATTCAGGAACACACACGTCTCTGCAATGCAGTAGTTTTGTATTTCCTTACTGTCTGGTTATGAATGTCTTCTGTCTTTCTAAGGCTAGATTTCCCTTATGAATTCTTCAATGACAATTTACCCAATGTCTCATTCTAGCCCAGGATGAAGTGCAGTCTGAAGAGTTCAAGAGACTTCTTAAGATCTAATCACCTATCAAAAAAAGTGCTTCACTAAGATTAGCTTCAGAAAATAAGAAAGAACAAAAGCATCACATTTCCATAAAAAGGTACTTATGTTTCTTACTACTGTTTCACAAATCTAATCTTAACTCTTAATTTCACCTAAAAGGCAATGAAATAGAAAATAATGGAGATCAATGGAAACCATTTTTTAGGTTTTACTCCTAAGTATTCCACATAATCCTGTGTATCTCCTTTAGGGTTTCAGAGGAGATCTCATCAAAATCACAAACTGTGCTCAGTTTAACTCAAAATTAAAAAGTTAAATTTAAAGATTTCAGTATAAATTATTTCTCAACAATTATCTAAGCTATACCACTCTTAACTGAAATCTGTATTATTTCGAATTTTATTTCAATCTGTATTAAGTCAACATTTGTCTCATTGTGTGTCTATTGTCTAATGAGTCCTTATTTATTGTTGGACAAATATATTTCTACCAATGAAAGCTGAGCTCAATGTAAATGTGAATAAGTCAGAAATTCTTCCTTCAGACCGTTTCTATTCAAAAACATAATTAAATATTTAATAAAGTCCTCAGAAAAGGTTTTAAATTTTACATTAACTCTGAGAGCTGCCTTTATGACCTGCACTATAATTAACACTTCTTTCTTAAGATATGATTATTTCACTCAGTCGCAACAGTAAAAAGTGAATCCATCTCTCTCTGAACCAGGATATGATGATTTAAGAACGAAGAGGGTTATATATAGTCCTGTTTATCAAAAGAAAAGAGGAAAGTAAGTTAAGTGAAAAATGTAGCAATGGGAAATCCACACAAAGGTCTGCTTTGAGCATCAATATTAAAGGTCAGAGTCTGATAGAAAAAAATAACAAAGGTGGAAACCTGACAGAAAGCAGTTTGAGTGTGGACAGAGTGATCTGACTCGGTGTGAACTGAACGTAGCACACTGGGTGATGTCAGAGCGATATAGATTACTCCGGTGTGAAAGGTCAGCCACGTCTTTGGATAGTGATATAACAGACTTTTTACACTCAGTCTCGCTTTCTTTATGACTCTGCCTCTTTGTTTTTTTATTTTTAGGCTTTTGCCACAATTATTTTAAACCCTAAGGTCATGGATTAAAGGTACAAAAGCTGTCACTGGAGTGGTACCTTTTAATAATGTACACCTTTGTAACTTATTTACCCATAAAGCATACATATTGGTACCTAAATTATACATTTTGAAAATGCAACTTTTTTTCTAAAAGTGTAGAGACAATATATCACTTTGGCTGTACACACACACACACATATATATATATATATATATATATATTTTTTTTTTTTTTTTCTGGGAAATATATCTAAACACCCTTAAAAGATAGTATGTGATGACCTATGTCTTATTTGGGTTTTTTTCCTCGAGATTGTTTTCTGAGGACACATGTTGTTGACTTCCATTTGGGAATCTTAAAAGAAGCAAGATGACTGGATACTGGCTGTTTTTTATTTATTTTATTTTTTTTTACGTTTTTTAGTTTGGTCTCCTCCTTTTGTACATCCAACATTGCTACACTACATTACACCTCCATGCATTCATTTAACTTGTCACCACTAATTCCTGACTGTTACATTCTACACTGTTCTTCTTTTTGTTATAGTTTGATTTTGTTAATAAATCTTGCATTTGGCTTTCTTGTGTGTCCCTGTTTTTGCTGCAATCCCGTTTGAGCCACACGCCATAACGGTACTATTCACAATTTTCATTTCTGAAAGAAATTAAACAGCCAAAACATTAAGCAGCACAACTTGTTTCTTGCACATTCAGCACATTCGAATGACTGGAGGATCATGTGACACTGAATACTAGAGTAAGATACAAAAACTGTAAAACAGTAATTGTACTAGCCACCCAGACCACAACACCAAAGTCAAGTCTAGAGCTGGAGTCTTTATCATTCCCTCATTCAGTCTCTTAAACAGCACAGCCTGACTGACAAAGTCCTGATGCCTTCCTACCTCCAGATACTGCCTGTCAGTGCAACATTTTTCAGGTTTAGGATGCGGTCTTTATGCCAGAGATAACAGACACAGAGGGGCAACGGGTCATATTTCCTAATGCCAGAGATATCACTGGACCAGACCACAGTATAAGGTCGAAGACTCCGAGATGTTTTCCACAATACTGGCATCCGTGCCGAAGGCCAGCCTTTCATCAGTGCAAACTGAAGAGGACCTGGCAACCCCTGAATGCTGATTACAGTAACCACTACAATAGTCGTGTTTGTTGTTCTAGTTTAACATTTAAGGGGTTATTCAGGTCTTGTTTACTGGAGCTCTTTTCCAAAGCTGTTTGACGCCATTAATACGGTGATAAAATCCTGATGGCTTCTGCAAGATTCTGACCTTTACAATGTTTACAAAAATTACATGTTGTGACGCGGCAATTTCAGAAGCATTCAGAAAAGTCTAAATACAGTACATACGCTTACATGAGGGTGATTGTGTGTATTTTTATCCGTACCCTGCTTTGATGTAGTCCAGAAACGTGTGTTCGGCTTCCACCAAGAATGAAAGCAGTGTCACCTGGGTAAATGAGCAACAAAGAACAGACGGTTTACACCAGCATATGAGCACAAACCACATCTGCCATGAAACAATCCATCAGGGCATTATGCAAAGACTCTTCTCTCAGCTGTCAGGGTCGCACAGTCTTTTTCATTAGTACTGTCATTAGAGAACCAGAATCTTTCCATGTTGGGAGGAAGACAGGTGACGGACTATTCATCTGAGTTTTGATTGCAATCTCAAAGCCAATTCATGGCAGTCAATGCAGAGAGACTTTGTGGATCATCAATCACTGTTATCCACCCGGACCTCCAATATTACTTCACTACACTGTTCAGTCAGGGGACTTGGATCTCAGATTCTCAAGTAATTTATCTGAATAATATCCAGACGTTCAGAGACCTTGTGGAGTACAGCTGGACAAAATTAATCCATGTAAGAAAGCAGTGAATACAATGAAAAAAAAATGTTAGATATAAAACTAGATACTTAGAAATGTTAGAACTGGCAACTAACAGAAACAAAATGGTTTATTAAAATTACAAAAATTAAATAAAAAAATTTGAGCTGAATAGAAATAAAAAAAAAATAATAATACAAATGACAAAACATATAATTACTAAAATACAGATTAAAATGAAAATATAAAAGTTAATTTATTTATTAAATATCTAATAAATACTATAATACTATGGATGTAATATTAATATAGCATTATTGTTAAAGAGAGAAAAGCATTTTTCTGAAAAAGGAGAACATGCTTTTAGAGAACATCTCTTGAATTATTTTTACTGTTTTCCAAATATTTTTTTTTCTTGTTTTAGGCAAGAAAAACTATTTGACAGTGTCACAAGAAATGTAAACTTAATTTATAAGTAGACAAAAGGTACTGATTTGTGCAGGATTTTTGGAGAGCAAATTCACTACTCACTGTGCCAGAGTTGATGTATCTTCTCTTTTTAAGCTTCTTTTTAGGATTCACCACCTTAAATAGAAATTTTTAAAATGACACATCATTTACACAAAGAGTGGGAGTGTGTGTGTGTGTGTGTGTGTGTGTGAGTGAGAGACAGAGAATGAGAGAAAATGGTTCTCATTAGACACGTTACATTAAATCTAAAAGAAGATAATTTGAGAACACTGCTACTGGATCATTTCCAGACTGCTAGTCAATTCTGTTCCACTTACTTTCAAAGACACAACTGATCTAAGTGTTCAGATGCTTTGAGAAATCCAGTTCAGGTCGCTTACATATGCAACTTTGGCTAACGGTTTGGAAACCAGGACACAGATGATGCGATTTGTATGGATTGGGGTTTAACTGAACCGACACCGCAGCTTCTAGTGTTTGTCCAAATCAATCCCCAGGAAACCCCAGATCCTTTCAGCACACCACTGGAACTGAACATCTCGACACCCCTTCACCCCACCACTGAGCTAATGGGTGAATACACACACAGACACACACACAGCACATTTACACACACTCATCACCTCCACATAGAGTAGCTCTCTGTAACTCTCTCTCTCTTTCTTTCTCACATAAACACACGCTTTGTACCCTGTCATACCTTGTTTTATTGTCTCATTGCCTTAACTTTTTTTCTTGCTCTCTTCCATAAACACTAAAAAAACTATCTCTCACACTCATTTGCTGCTGCTGTACTTGCTGCCAGACAAAGTGTGATAATCACAAAGCACGAACGAGGGAGCCTTGAAATGGAGAAATTTTCATTGTTTGGAATTTCATTCTCATTGAGTATATATTAAGAAAATCCACCTTAATGTATGTGAAAGCTCAAGTTAGACAAAATATTCCTACATTTTGTTGATTATTAACTAAACCTGCTCCAACATGGCAGGTTGTCAGTTTCGTTGGCACAGCATTGAGACAGTATTATTACAGTATTATTACTACTTAAATAACAACGTTATACAAAATTAATAATAATAATAGTTGTTGTTGTTGTTGCAGTTCAGACACACACATATATATTTTTTATAGAATTTATGCATTTGATAATTATAATAATTTAAACAACAACAAAAATAATCCGTATTGAACACCTACTCTGAATACCAAGGATATATTCAAACTAAATGCAGTCTCCCCTATTTTAGACAAAACAGACTGACCGACCTAATTTCTTTTTCTGACATCATAAATCCATGAATCTAGAAGCACTCTTTTTATCCGAATACAAGAGATCCTCTGATGATCAATGGCTCAGTATCTGCTTCAGTGAACTCACCTCGTACACGTTGAACTGACTCTGGCCACGAGAGAGCTCTCTGAAGCTGGTGGTGAACTCCCCGATAAAATCATGACTGAAGCACAGAGAACGACAAAGAGAGGCTTACTGTGTGTGATGATGAAGATAAATGGATTTGAACTTCCATATGAAATCTGGAGTGATCTGTATTTGTTACTGCCAGGCATTTTAGAACAGAGCTGACAGTACTGCAGGAAGTTAGAGGGAAATTTTGTCGCTACGTTATGAAGGAAAAATTATGATTTGAAAAAATAAAGTGCCTTTCTGTAGGGTGTACCAAATGCATACATAGGAGAATATATTACAAAAATGTGCAGTGTGGAAAAAAAGCAATGCGTGTTTCTCTACCTGCCATCTCTGTCCCAGTCGTACACCTCCACTTTAATTGACCTGAAAATTTTAAAACAGAGCATTTAGAAACATGGTTCAGACACAATATCTCATACACAAAAAAGAGAGTGGCAGCAAAACTGATGGATGCTTTCTGATTTAAATATGCCTTCATCTACATGCTAAAACCAACAAATTATAAGCCATTATCCAGACAGTGCACTCAGAATTAAACAACGGTCGGCAGGGACTGAACTCCCGGGCTGTGACACGGAGCAGCCGTGGAGCGTCACCCAACAGGACACAGACGAGTTTCATTTACACCTTGATTACATCTGAAGTTTTGAATAATTAGAAAGTCATTCTGTTCAAAGCAAGTTAACGCGATCAATTACACAGACAGCTGAGATTTGTAGCCTCGTTAATAAAAATGGCTTTCGAGGGTAATAGCTCTAAATGGCATTTGGCACTGAAGCATGTCACACACTTGTTATCACCAAATGCAGGGATGTGCTTGAATTTGATGAAACAAAAACTGGCAACTGTAAAGATTACACACAATTCAGGAATTTTTTTCAGGTTAATAACTAGTTTAATGTATGTTGTGCTATTCTTCTGCAGAACACAAAAGAAGCTATTTTGAAGAATGTTTCAGCTTTGGTGTGCATGCAACTGACAAACATTTTTAATTCCTTTGACTTTCATTATGTGGACAATAAAAAAAATTTTCATATGATTATACTACAAAAAGTGGAAATGTGTTGGTAATCAGGAAATATCCATGGTCGCAGGATGATAATTATAATTTTGTACAGTTGGTTGATTAGAATAGTTCTCTGTTTGTTTACTCTGCAAAGGTATTAATGAAATCTCAATGGTACAAAACCATCATCTGAGTTGGGATGAAAGAATGGACCTAAACACAGAGCCCCTGCTAAGTAATCCCATAGAGTACATGGGAAAACTCTCCATCTGTTGGTAAAGCAGACTGGTTCATCTCTGGAGTAAGAGAACAGATGTAGTAGATTCATTAGAGATCATATGGCACACATCCTGTCTATCAGTATTCAGATTCCCTGTAAATTTTACGAAATAGCAAAAGATCCAGTTCACAAAGAAATGTATTCTAGCCAAGAGTCTGACTGACATGTAAAGTGACCATGCGCAGTTTATTTTATGTTTACTATAAAATATATAGTGAAACCACAATAATACACTGGAGTGTATTTTTCCAAGTGAAGATAAACTATATTTTCTAAAATTACATTATATACACTACCGTTAATTTTTTCTAGGAATGAATGCTTTTATGCAAGGATGCATTAAATTTAAATATTTATATTTCAAATAAATGCTGTTCTTTTGAATTTTTAAGAATCCTTGAAAAAAAAAATAGTTTCCTCAAAAAAATTAAGCATAATAACTGTTTTTACATTTATAATACATTTTTCTTGCACCCCAAATTGGCATATTAGAATTATTTCTGAAGGATCATGTGACTTAGACTGTATTAAAGGCTGCTGAAAATTCAGCTTTGCCATCATAGGAGTAAATTACAATTTCAAATATATTCAAATAGAAAACAGTTATTTTAAATTGTAGTGAAATTTCACAAAAATAGTTTTACTGTGTTTTTGATCAAATAAATGCAGCCTTGGTTAGCATATGACACCTAATTCAAAAACGTTCAAAAATCTTCCCAAACCCCAAAATTTGAACAGTAGCATATAATTAAAAATAATTGTAAAAAGTTACAAATATTTACAATACATTTTAAATATAGTAAACATTCTTCACAATTCAAACCAGAAAAAATAGGAAAATGTGTAGTCTGATTAGAATTTCTGCCCACATTTATACACTAAAAACTTCAGTGCTAAACATAACAATTTTATATGACATTCTTCTGGAAAACAACATCCACAACTTTCTCCCAACCACCCAGATGTGCTACACCAGAAAGCCCTGCAGTAATTTTCTCTGTTAAGTCTGAGTTGTTTCCCTCGGGAGTGTGGCTGATTGACTGGGTTAAGTGCTGTTCCTGTCTCTCCCCAAGATCACACACAGATGCAGATCAGTTGTGACACTATGGGCAAATTATGGCTTCCCCTCATGTCAATCAAACCAAAAGTGCTCTCATTTGTTTAAGACCCCTGAAGGAGGCACAACCCTCTTTGCTAACCTGATGCTAAAAACATTTGTCTCAGTGAAAAGAAAAAGATAAACACCCAGATTATACACACTGATGGTCACAGCTGCTAAAAACAAACTCAACTTGAGCTTTTGGATCATATCAACACAACCTAAAGTGATTATCATTATAGTAGCAATCTTTCACATATGATGTTTCTTAAATGAATCAATGACAAAATATCATACTCTCTGACAATTTATTGCTTGAAAGTCTTGAATACTTGCTTTTTTTCAGTCAATCCATGGTTATTTTTTTCCTGGTGTAATACATATATAAATGAGGAAGAAAGTCAAAAAAAAAAACAAATGCCATGGATAAATATTTTCTGAGTAATGCACTATTTTGTGAAGGGGGTCAAAATGACACTTTTCAACTGAGATTTTGAGTCACATTAGAGAGGGGAAAATGACTTTAGAAAGTGTCAGAATCATTTCATTTGTACAGAGATTGACAGGTATATTAGTAAAATCTGTTGACTATAGCAATTCTTGTTGAATTAGGCTTCACTGAGTGAGGCATGGAAACTGAATGAACTGTCACCATTGGCATTTAATGCAACAAAGGTTGCTAAAGTCAATAGATTTCATTGACAGACCAACAAATCTCTGTGTAAATATAACAATGATGGATGCCACCTTTCTAAAGTCATACCAGCCATATTCATCCATGACATATCATATTTTTAGTTCCTGAAATTTGACACAGACTGACCCTATTCTGACTTCAATCCAATATATCAGGATCTGTAAAACATAAAACTTTCATTACAGATATTTTTTATCCCAACTGCAATATAAATACTCCTCTCTGCTGGCATCCTTGCAGCAGGTAATAATTAGCACAGCACCACAACAGCTGGAGTTTCCCTTTTTTCTCTTTTTTTTCACGGTCTCTCTCACACACACGGGATCGGAGGACAGGAGGGGACTGGGTGGCAGGTGCTTCTGTTCCCTGTGTCCTGATTGGCTATGACAGCTCTCAGCTGACACACAGCTGCCAACATGTCTGCAAGCCTCACCTGGGCCATGAAAATGAACACACACACACACACACACACAAATGTTTTGGCTACCAAATATTCACGAACACAACAAACTGATTGACACAAACTGGATTGTACATAGGCCTATGGAGACCAACAAAGAAACAGTGCAGTGCAAACTCACAAATATCTGTAACACAGAAAGTACAAAGCAGAAATAATGTGTCCTTGTGGAGCACATAAATCACAACAGTGCAGCACCGTGAACAGGGCTGTCTGTGATCCAATAATGCTGATGCAATGAGTAGCAGCAGTCTGGTCTCAATGTGCGACTGAATCAAAGAGCACAGGGACACGATTCCTCTCAACACACACATACACAGGGTCTCAACAGCGCTCTCATTGCAAAATTCTGCAGGATTCACAACACAGCATGCACACAAATGTGCTCTTATCCTCATTCTAATGTTAAATCCTCATCGCTAAAATTATTCTAAATAAGGGAGTATGTGCCTACCGATTAATTAGCATAATACACGCCTAAACATGACATACTGTATACTAAACCCCTTTATATAGTCCTAGACTACACGTGATCGACTGCATCGAACATTAACACAATTTTACTCTAAAAAAGTAAGTATATTCTTATTTATATGACAAATAATATAATATAATATAATGTTACTAATATTTAATAAAACATAAGTCAAAATAAAGCTTACAAAAATACAATACATATACGTTTCTGTGATTTGTGTATGTTTTTATCTAAAAAAAAAAAAACAGTCCTACATTTTGAAAAATATATTGACATCAATTACCATGTGAAAGCATTTGCACACAGGTTTTACGCACATGCACTGTTAGTGAATGTGACCTGCAAACACTGGCGACAGGCACACAATCACCAGTACATACAGTACTAACATGCCGCATGTCTGTGTGTCTGTGTGTGTGTGTGTGTGAATGCACCTGTCATAATCTCCATTGCACAGTGCTCTGACAGGAATGGTGAACGGCTGCCAGACGGGGTTCAGCGTATTCTTTACCACCTCAGTTTTATGGCAGATAGTGAACCTAAGAAACAAAAAACAAAGATGCTAAAATCAAACAAAGCAGTATGCATTGCATTATTATATTTTTACATTCAGAATATTGCTTATTGTACACCTTAACTAAGTTAAGATTACTAAGTGAAATGTATTATCTAGAACCAATTTTCTTCACTCAGACATTACTAAAGACGACATACTTTCCAGCCTGCACATCAGAGTGAGAAAGACAGCTAACTCACGTTCCATCCTCATTACTTCTGTAGAACACCATGAACGGGTCAGAGCGGCCAAAGAAGTCTTTCTTATCCAGCTTATGTGCACAGAACTGCATTGTTGCACAGTCCTGTGAGATTGAGAGAAAGAACGAAAGAAAGAACAAAGGGGAAAGGGAAAGGAAAATGGAAGTTAAAAGATAGAAATAGCATGGAGAACAGCTAAATCTAGTGAAATCCGAGACAGATAGGATTCTTCTTGTGCAGCTTAGATGAATGACTAGACTCTGGACCCTCAGGCACAATTCACCCCTAGACACGGCACAGCCACATCATGTATGTAGACACATTTTATTAAGTCATATGTTTCAGACTCCTGCATCTACACTACATTCACAAGTTTAAAAAAATGTTTTTACTCTACTTTGAACAACTCTAAAATAAATAATATGCTAATGAACAAATCCTCCCACAATTTCCACTGACCCTGAATGTGGCTCGATATTTAGCTCTCAAAAAACATGGCCAGCCCTTTTTTTAATCACAATATTTCACACAATGTCAATACTGACATCCCCCTACGTGGACTGTAATTTTCTCATTCTGATGGACATCATTTTCTGTCTTTTTCCAATGGCTCAATGGTAGATGATGTAATGTTTTTGTTTAGTGGCATAGTTATATGCAGATTTATGTTTATCATGAGTTAGGGTTATCTAAAATAATCTTCAGTGATGAAAATATGGACAAAAAATATGTACAATGATTATTGTTGTATTGTATATAATATTGAATAGAATGTCATTTGGTCATCACTGAATCTTTAATAATTATGCATGTCACTGACACATGAACAGTGTTATTGTTAAACCAAAACTAAAAATATGAAAAGTTGTTTTCATTATATAAAATAAATCTGACATTATATATATATATATATATATATATATATATATATATATATATATATATATATATATATATATATATATATATATATATATATATTGTAATGCTGTACAAACTTTATAATTGCGGGAAGAAGGATGAGGGAATCCGGCGAACACTCAAATCAAAACTTTAATAACCAAATAAACACAAAACCCCATGACAGCCCCTCACAGACGACTGCCGCGCACAAACAAAACCAAAACACAAAATAAAGCCCAGGCCTGGTCCTCTCTCGTCCTTCACTGTCATCGCTCCTCTTTTGTATCCTCCAATCTCCTCCATTATGAGTCTTTGCAATGGGTTATGGGAAATGTAGTCTATAAAGTGGCAAAGGTATGGGATGGATTCTATCAAGAGCACTCCAGCTGGTGATTGTGACAAAAAATTGTATATAAATAATACTAAAATCAACAGTACACATTAATCAAGATGCCAATATCATTTTTATTATGACCTGCAATTTCTTGGGATAAAAAAAGAAAACCTGTTAGAGGCCCCTAAATAGTTATTTTATGGCCCAAATGGTTTATCTGTGTCTGGCATCAACAAGCATCAATTCTATTTGAACCAATTAGCTGCTAAACACTATCTTGCACTGAGAGTGCCATTCAGAGAATGATGAAATTGTAGGCTGGAGTCAATGAGGAGAGAGGAAGAGTGAGTGAGAGAAAAAGATTGAAGGAGAACTGGACCATTTCCAAAGGATTCATTCACATGATGTCCAATGTGTAGTTGACACCGCAAATTACACTCCAGTAATGACTAACTTAATCGTAAACCTGCTTGCTAGGGGTTTCTCAGGCCAGAGGAATGTTATCAACACAATAGAGACAACCCTCATTAGCCATAATGGTATGGTGTGAGGTCTACCTGATACAAAGTCATTATTCTTAATGGTATTTCTACTGATGAAAATGCAGGGGAATGGCCAGGGGAATTTCCACACTCTGGGACAATTCACCTTATATTTGATGGCCGAGGGAGCACCGCCTTTATTATACATTGCTTGAATTGTTTCTTGACTAAAGCTAAACCAGAGTGTGTGAGGGCTTTGCACAAGATTAACAGCCCCCTTCAAACCAAGCATTTACAGCGATTATGATCCCATGAATAGGACCTTACTGGCAAGATCAATTCAAGCTGAAAACTATTTGAGCAGAGAAAAGCGAAATGTCAACCTATGCTTGTTTTTAAACCAACCTCCATGAATTGAGCAATTGAGCATGAATGTCTTCTTGCGGACTGCAATTCTTTCTTTAGCAACAGTAAAAACAACTTATATGACAGCATAGTTAGCCATATAAATGATTGTCAGTCAAAGTGCTTCACATCACAGCTAAAGCCACCTGTCTTTGGCCACACTGTACTTCAAAGATGAAACGTTTCACTCATTATTTTGGGTTTGCAGGTTTTATCTTGTCTCTAAATGGGATTCATCTATGTAAGGTCTTGAAAATCGACAGACTTTTGAAGATATTTGAAAACCTCATTCTTGCTATTAAGCAGAGATTTCTCCTCCACATGGTTCATTTCCTCATAGCTGATATTTGCATGTACCTGATCAAAACCCAGCCTTTCATAGCATCCTAAAATCTTTTGATCTACCATGTGAAATATATATAGAACAAGCAGATGTACACAGAGGGGAAAAGCTTTTTGAGCATTTCAAATGAGCTTAAGTGAGGCTGTGAGTGTGTGCAATAGATGGCTCAAATGAGCAGTCCTTTGTGTGTGTCTGAACCTGTATTCAACACAACATAGCCATTTACAACCCGGAAAACCTGTAATTTACTCTGCACTGCTATTTCAGCAATTTAATGAGTACTATCACCAGTGACAGAGTAAACTTTACTTAACAAAGGGACAAAACTGGAACATTCCAGTGAGAAGACATGATAAAGAGATGGGAGGGATGGAGATAGAAACAGTTTTTCCTGACTTCCTCCACCAAATCTACAAATGGAACGGTTATATTTTGCCAAGCAGTCTAAAGAGAATATGATGAAATATCTTTGACTTTGCTGGCTAATGATTGTAGTCAAAACAAATACTGTAAGTCAAATGAGTTATTTTAATGAATCCCACAAAAGGTTTTAAAAAGAAGTTTTTTCAACTCCTTTACCCTGAACAAACTGAATAAATCTACCAAACTGGATCCTGAATGAATGAATGAAAATTTTAGGATTTTACTCCCTGAGCATTCATTTTATAATGCTTAGCATTATTAATGCATGGCATTTAATGATATTTCAAATCAAAACTGTAACACTGTAATGTTCGTAGTCATGGGAGGAAGGAGGCAGGAACCAGCAAACATTCAAATAAAACTTTAATAACAAAATTAACACAAAACCCCCTCACCGCTGACTGTTGATCACAAACAGAACCAAAACACAAAATAAAATCCAGGCCTGGTGTCTGGTCCTCTCTTATCCAACACTGTTGACACTCCACAGCCCTCGGCCCCGCCCCCTCATCACAAAAACATTAAATGTCTAAATAAATATTTATATATTAAAAAAATTATATTTTATGAAAAATAATATAACAAATATAAAAAATTGCATACATTTCTATATTGTTTTGTATGTAAAAGTAAAATACTATCCTGCAGGAAAAACTACGGTCTGATATCGTACATATTAAGCAATCCATATGAATGTCTACAGAACCAGATATCGTCAAATACCTCTTAATTAGTATTTTATTGCTTATAATTTTTCCGAGCCATCGCTCCCATTTATAAGAATCCTCTCATCATATCTATCTAGTGCTATTCACTGATAATATCTCAGACCCTTCAGTATCCAGCAACAATCAAGAAACAAATTCAAAATGCATGAGCAGAATCTTAGATAGCAGATGCATGATCCTCTACAGATCCTTAGGACCAGACAATCAATGCAGCTCTAACAAAACATCTTATGAACACACAGGCCTTAGAAGGGGACTTCAAAGGGGAGACGTCATCACCCATGAATTGGTTCAGAGAGGCCACATAATCAAAAGTTGTGACACCATTTGCTGCAACTTTACATTGTGTGTTCGTTCCTCCTTGAAAACCTTGAAGACAATTTATTTAAGCCAACAGTATTTAAAGATGGCTTTGGTTTTCAAATGGTTTTTGAAATTGTTTCCCTTTTGTCTGTGGAGATAACTTATATTTCAGACATAGGCACATTCCCGTAAATTTTTTCAAGAATAATTCATTTGGCTGCCAGGCAGTGAATGGTCTGATTTCAAGAGTATAACAGTCAGCTTTCTTATCAGAATGAATAATTTCAGTAAAGGTTTTCACTGCTGAATAGTTGCAAGCATTTCGAAGAGAAAGGGGTTTGGGAAAACAGTTATTTCAGAGTAAAACTATTCTGTGGAGGATAAAGTAAAACTGCTGACTTACTCGACAGTTTCCGAGTTCCTCTGCAGTGAGAATAATGGTGCCACAATTCTTCCCAGGGATGCCGCTGAAAAGAATAACATATACAGTGAATTAGAGTTATTGGGAACAGTAGGGCAGGAATAGTGTTAAAAAAAATCCTCCTGATAATGACCTGATTCCCATGTAATTACAGTTCTCAGAACTGCACAGGCTACATGCAACAGCAGCAGAATATAAGAAAAGCAGTATCAGAAGCATTTTAAAAGCCAAGATGATATACTGGGGAGCTGGAGATCATAGTCATGTTGTGTGCTGACAAAAACTGGATATTTCACTTCAGATCATTGTTTTTGCCCTGAATGCATCCTGTGCACTGTCAACAAACAGCAACCATCAAGTGTTAAAATAAACCTCTGCCTCGGGATGTGTTCGGGATGTTGTAAAGCTTCAATATTTGGCTGATTCTAAAGATCCTAAACTTAGATGTAAACTGTTGCATAGTCAAGCAGAAGATTTTATGCTAACCCCTCTATGTGCAAAGAAAATGCATCCTCTCGTGTATCTTCAGGGTTACTGCCAACTCAAGATGAACAAATAAACAATTAACTAAAATGCTCAGTTGCAGAAATGACTCTCAGTATATTTGCATATCTCATTGATGGTATGCATTACTATAAAAAATATGTTAAATAGTTGTAAAATATGTTTATACTGTAAAAGGATGTAACTTCTTTTGAAAATAATTACTTTAAACCACAATATAACAATGTCACATGACAGTACACACATTCAGCATATTACTGTTTTAAAATATTTTTTTAATGTTTTTGAGAGAAGTCTCTTATTGCTCACCAAAGCTGTTTTATTCGATCAAACAGAAAGCAAAACAGTAAAATTGTGAACTATATTTAGAATAAAAAAACTGTTTTCAATTTGAATATATTTTAAAATGTAATTTATCCCTGTGATGGCAAAGATGAATTATCAGCAGTCAATAATCCAGTCTTCAGTGACGCGTGAACCTTCAGAAATTATTCCACTTCAACTGCTTTGGGGCTCAAGAAATATTTCTTGATGAAGATGGTTATGCAGCTAAATATTCTTGTGGAAACTGTGATACATGTTTTCAGAATTCCTTGATGAATAAAAAGTTCAAAAGAACAGCATTTATTTGAAATAGAAATCTTATTATGTGCATTTTGATCAGTTACATGCATCCATATTATTTATTTTTTAAATAGCTTTGAGTTCAAAGGGCAAGTGGAAAACAAATTCACAATCTGGAGTTGAGACAATTAAAAGCAGAACAGTTCCACTCGAGTCACTGAAAGGATGTAAAATGAGCTTTTGGACCCAGGATAAGTAAGGGACCGATTTCCTCTCTGCCTTTAGGAAACACTTCTGTAAAAAATTACACACATTGAATAATTCAGATACACAGTGGATTTCAGACCATTTTCCCGTTAACCTTCAGAAGGTGCAGGATCACCATAGTTGTTTTGAATTGCATCCACAGTGTAGATTAGGAAGGTCAGTGTTTGCTGCTGCTCATGTTGTTCCATCATATTAGAGAGGACTTGTAAGATGAAACCTACTGTTTTAGAAACTACTTCTTTACTTAAGAAAAAAAAGAGTGGTTTGTTCTCATGAGTTATCCAGTGACTTTTTAAGTGTCTGAACAAATTACTCTTGAATCACTGACAGAGTGGCAAGATGTTGAGCCAAACCAATTCTTAGATCCAATTTTTGAATATGAACCAAGTAAACGCGTTAACGGATGGAGTTCAACTCATTTTCTAGGGTCATATGCCATGATTAGAGCTATCAGAGACAGACTTCCAAAACACCAAAAAGATGAAAGCTAACAACTGACAGCAATATTAAAACATGTTGCACTGTCATTGCAAATACATGAACAAACTGACAACTGTAACACAAGTAAAGCTGTCTTTTATCACCGTATTCATTCACAGGTTGTTGTACATTCAGTCCTTCATGGCAGCAGGAGAATAAAAATGATGAAACTGTTTGAAATGAGGCAGTGTTTCCTATTACAAACCCCACTGGTGTGGCCATTTGTTTATTTGGAAAGTGGCTTTTAACACTGTGTGTTAGCTGTGCTCTGCAGAAAAGCAAAAGCAAAATCAATAGTGCTCACGCCTCTCCCTGCTGCATTCCCAATTGATTAGCGTCTGATCAAACACCTGAACCCCTTGGTGCCTTCAGCTGACATTGAACGCAGCATGCTGATATTCTTATTAAAGCAAACTCACCAGGGTTTAATTCTCCTTTCATCTAGCTTGAACTGAAAAAGCTATTTAAATTTTTTTTAACTACATACAGTTTTGCCATTGAAGCAATATCATAACCTGAACCCAAGCCAAAAAATATTAACTAGTTAAGGTGCACGTTGGCAGATGTGTGTGTTTGTGTGTGTGTATTATATATATATATATATATATATATATATATATATATATATATATATATATAATATTGACCAAGAAGGAGAGTGATGGGGTGCTGCGCCAGATGACCTGGCCTCCACAGTCAACGGACCTGAACCCAATCGAGATGGTTTAGGTGTGAGCTGGACCGCAGACAGAAGGCAAAAGGGCCAACAAGTGCTAAGCATCTCTAGGGGAACTCCTTCAAGACTGTTGGAAGACCATTTCAGGTGACTTGAAGCTCATCAAGAGAATGCCAAGAGTGTGCAAAGCAGTAATCAAAGCAAAAGGTGGCTACTTTGAAGAACCTAAAATATGACATATTTTCATTTTTTCCACACTTTTTGGTTATGTATATAATTCCATATATAATTCCACATGTGTTAATTAATAGGTTTGATGCCTTCAGTGTGACTCTACAATTTTCATAGTCATGAAAATAAAGAAAACTCTTTGAATGAGAAGGTGTGTCCAAACTTTTGGTCTTTACTGTATGTGTATATACATATATATATATATATATATATATATATATATATATATATATATATATATATATATATATATATAATATATACATAAAATAATAAAAATGAAATCATAAACATGTTTAAATGAAATATAAAAAAAGGGGAAAAAAACAAAACACCAACTTGTTCACAATCGCCAGGGCTCTGATTCTCCTCGCCTGCCTGCACTAATCAACCACCCTATAAAGTCTACCCAGTCCAGCCACCATGCCCTTCAGTTACAACGTTGATTTCAACAATGTCATGCACTACCGTGCTGGTAATCTCTACTCACTGATCTGTTTCAGTACAAGCCCTTCTCGACTCAGGATCCTCCATGAGCTTCATCTCACTCAATCTCCTCCGACAACTAAACCTCAAAAGGAAAACCTGTCAACAACCACCATCTCTGGAAAATGACTGGGCATAGGCAAGATCCTGCTTTTATACCATCATGCTTCGCATCGGATATTTGCATCATGAACCTCATGTCTGGGGCTGGTAGGTTCAACTGCCGAAATCATCCTGGGATGTCCTTGGTTAAACCAACACTCTCCCAGTGTGAAGTGGAATACTTGTTAGATCCTGCAATGTAATGAATCCTATTTTCAGAACTGTGTATTGGTAGCCATGTACAGGCAGCCATGGAGTTACCACCTCACCAACCATGAGACTGTGCCATTGACCTTTAAAATTTAAATTTAAAGTAAAATACTAACCTCAAACTTTTGACAGTTATTACTCTATATAAATTGAATTAGCAAGTTATATTGTAAAAAGACATCTCTACTTTTTGACATTTAAACACAAGACAAAAAAAGAATTTTTTTATTTCTATTTTAGTATGGTACTTTAGTATGCAATAATTAAGTATACATTAGACACAAACTGATTTGACTATTGGCAGATTCTGTTGGCATTTACAGCACTGCACCTGCCAAGGGAAAGCTCCATAATGTTGACATAAGCAATAACAATGATCTAGAATGCACAGCAGCATGAGGAGTGAGATCAAGACTTTTTTTATACATAGCCGAAAGCTTGATATCAACTTTTTAACCTTTAATTGGAGCCAATGGAGATTCAAAGGATCAATGATACTGTCCCAAATCTGCCATTCAAAACCAGATGACTTATAAGTCAACATCACACAGCCCAACCTGTTCGCTATGATCAAACAGTCCTTTAACAAAGTATCTGCACCAAGTCCTGTCCTTAAGGAACAGGTGGAATATTTTTACATACTGATCACAGATGAAAGAAAGTTGGCTGGGGAGTTAGTTAGTATTATGCAGAATATTTCACTTGGTTACACTGTTCAGCATCCCATTCCACACGGGCTGGCCTGATTTGATCAATTCATGTGAGAAGAGGAGGTCAGCCTAACAAATTGTTTGTTACTTATGGCTTTTGAGGTAATTCTACATGCTATATCAGAAGATATTCATCAAAGTGTTGACAAAGAATCCAAGGTTTACAGTAAAAAGAGATTTCTCTTCAATTCGTCCTTTAATGTGTCAAGGAACATTGTATACTGTATAAAAGAATATAATAAACTTCATTGTAATTAAATGTGCAGTCCCATGATTCTGTATACTTGGCAAAAGCCTCCTGGGTAATCAAAAATGGTTAAATGTCATCCCACATGACTGAGGAAGATGCATAACAGTATTTAACGCCGGTCAGCATTGTTATTCGACACAGCAGGCAGTGAGATATGTGGAGATGTTTGCACATTTCATCATTAGGATGAAGAATTATTTTGGTATTTAAGCAGACAACGGGTTGACAGTTGAGAGGGGGAAAAAAGAAATGGACCAGATTCAGAGAAGGAGAGGAACAATCAGGCCCATCGTACTATGGTACCATGAACACTGTCCCGGGCCTTATAATGAGTGGCCAATTAATGTCCTCTATGGCAGGGGTTTTCAAACTTGGGTCTGGGGACCCACGTGGGCTCCACAAAAGGGTCGAAATATATAAGAAAATATGTATTGAACCTGATAAAGAAAGTAGAATGAGAGAAAACTGAAACAGAAAGGTAGATTAAATTATTGATGTGTCTCTGAGTATGTGAGCGCGTACAGGTACAGGAGTACCTGAAATAAACAGCCCTGTTTGGGAGCGATAAGCTGTGCATTCACAGACCACTGGGCTGTTAGGAACATTTCCATTCATCTGTCTAACAAAGAGATTAAGTGAATAAGTTTACCCAGACTCATTTCATGTGAAACTAAGACAAACAGAGCAGAGGGTGAAATATGACGGACCACTGATTTACTGCGTCGAGCGAGTCGAAGTCAAGCTGCATTACATAAAGCTCCAGAACTCCGCAAGGGGTTGGAATGAGGTTAAAACCTAAATCCAATTGCTTTTCATACTTAGATAGGCATCCATAATCCTTAAATACACCTGGATTTGAATTAAGATTTGTGCACCATTCTCCACCACTTGTAGATTTTAGGGTTTTAATGGCCTAAACACAGCAAAATAGAATATTCTAGCAGTCAGAGAAACACATGCAAAATGGCTTCAACCAAACCAGAAAATTGAAGCTCTGCATATGATTAGCACATGGCTGTATAATCCATAATATAATGTGAAATCTCCAGGCTAACCGACCATTTCTTTACCATAATGAAGACTCATTTTCAGCACCCAATGCTACTTAATCGCAGTTAAACAAGCTTCAAATGGACTATTATTGTTTATTGTGCGAGAATTCATCCATGTGCACAATTAAATTTTATTCATATTCATGGCAATCAATTCAACATAAAGATGGAGCACAGGGTCTACCTCTGCTAAGCGTAGCCCATTCATTTAGCAGGAGAGAAGAGGATGTTTGTCACAGAGCTGAAATTGTGCTTACTCTGGGTATCTTGATACCCTTGAATGAGATATTCTTCAATGAGTAATTTGCGAGTCGTAGTAGATGATGCATTTTCTTCTTTCTACCATTGCTACTGTACCTGACCATGCATAGTGATTGATAGCATTCATATCTATAATTCTGTTTGCTTCTGTCCTTGTGGCTATGCTGCCATAATAATGCTGGCATCTATAATGGAGTCTGTTTAACAATATGGCACTGTGAAGCAAGTCAGAGTAGTCAGAGTTGGAAAGTCACTCCTTCTAGAGGTCACTGAGATGGCAGTGTGCTTTTGTGCCCTCCTGAGACATTGGTTTTGCCCTTGTGTTGACCACTAAAGGAACAAATCAAATACTGTCAAAATGACAACAGGAGGAATGTCCTTAAAGTCAAATTTGATAATGGTACTGGAGGTATTTTATATGGACTATCTGCATTTTAAAACCTCAGCTGAGCCCTCAATATGTACAGTATTATAACAGTTGCCTTTATAAACAACCCTAGTCTAGAGTGCTGCTCTAGATGGAATGGAAAATGCATTTCCTGTCCTGAGCCCTCTGAATGTGGCAGAATGGCTTAAAATTTCATTTTGTGATGGGGAACTATAAAAAATGCACTGAAAAGTCCCATACTTCAGTGTGAATGTTTGTGTATTTGCATAATATGGAGTGTCTTAGATCATCACGGTTTCCTGTGCTGAATGTGTAAACTCCAATTTAATTCATCCAAGGTGATGGATTAATACTAGATTTCATTTTCAATATGACTACTTAGATGGGACATATATTTAAATATTTTCCCATATATGATTCCTCACGTTAGCTCAGACTATAGAGCAAGGCAATAGAAATGCCAAGGTCAGTGAAAGAACTGAGAAAATGTTTACCTTGAAAAAAAATGCATCTTCAATAAAAGCATCTACTAAAAGCTCAAAGTTCAATGTCAAGCGAGATATTTTATTTAACAGAATTTTGCCAACAACTCTAGTTCCTGCAGTAATGACATCACTAAAACAGTTTTTTGACTAACCTCCGCCCACAGGAATACACAAAAAAAGGGGTGTGGTCTTGTTGCGCTCGCATTGAGAAGGAGGAAGAATTGCGTTTGAAGAGTGCGTTTGTTGCCATGTTGTCGAAACGCTTTTATTTTCATCTCAGAGTCCAATCACCTTTGTTTGGCCTTCCCAGGGACGCTGTACTTGGAGATTAATGGTTCAAATTTATTTTTAACTCGGTTTCCGAAAATTACAATCCACATGTAAAACTATCCACATGTGTGATCTTCCTCAATCTCAATCAGTTTAATGCCGGATTCACACAAAGATTATTCTTGAAAGACGGAGCAGTTCCCTCTTTGTCTGGAGAAGGCATTGTTTATGGACCACAACCGGTAAATGTATTTTATTATTTAAGTTGGTGCGTTTAACAGTTTCTGTAACTTATTACACAAAGTGCAATGCTGTTCAGCTTTGTTCACTAGATGGTATGGCTGTGCAAAAAATCGAATGCGATTTAAATGCGCATCTCGTCAGTAAAGGCGTTCTGTGATTAGAAGTACATCTCCAGCACATGCATTCAGATCAGGATTACCAGGTTTTCAAAACAAATCCTGCCCACTTGCTTCTCAATCGCATTTCAAGGATGGCAGCGTGCGCTAACCTGATGTCGAATGGCACACTCAGAACTGGCACAATCAGAACTCATTACGTATTTCTGATGGAGGGGCTTCATAGAACAAGGAAGTCTTCAGCCCGTTTTTATGACAGTGAAAACTGCAGTATACAGAATAGGGATGCACCAAATCCATATTTTTAGGGTTCGGCCGAATACCGAATCCACTGTTTAAGATTCGGCCGAATCCGAAACCGAATACCGAATCCTACTCGCATCCTTATTCCATTAACACAGTAAAACACATTAATGAAGTAAACAACATCCACAGCAATGTATTTTTCATTTTATTTTATTTTAACTGTAAAAAAAAAGAAAAAGAAAAAAAAGAATAGGCAACATTATGCCAGGATGACAAGTGAGAAAAACGTTTTTGAGAATTACCAATCTTATGCTTACCCAAGAAAACAACCAAAACCTTTCAATAAAAGTGCAGCAATGCAAAGAAAAGTGTTTTTCTTTTCTTTTAAAAAAATCAGGATATGTTTGGTGACTTAACTGAAATGAATGTAATTGAACACAGACATCCCAAGTCTCCCGGAGGTTCCGGGAGTCTCCCGCATATTGAAAGCGGCTCCCTTAAAATCTCCCGGAATCTAGACCGAGCGAGCAAAAGCGCGCATGCGAAACAGACACTGTGTTTCAAACCGTGTAGCTCGCGCACGGCAGAGAGGGAGAGGGAGCGAGAGACCTTGCGTATGTGTGCTGATGTGCGTGTGTGCGAAGCGCATGTCAGACAGAGAGCATCTTGATTGGCCTGTTTCTGCAAATCAACCAATCAATTGTCAGTGTGGGTGGGCTTTTATCTCTTCTCCCGTACAAAATTAATCAGTTATGTCTATCTAGAAACAATGAACTTTTGCTGTTCCAAAACTGTCTCATAAAGGTTGAGAATGCCCAGGCTAAAAAACTGTATAAACATTTAATAACACTTCAGATATGATGAGTCCCTTTTATTTGCTTTGTTTTATTTTATTTATTTTAGCTTATTTTTATTGGGGGTTTTTTTCAATCTAATTTGTTCTCCCTTGTCATGTGAACAGTATAGGAAATGTCTTCTCAGATGATTTGCTGGAGGTGTGACTCTTAGTTTACGATACAATTCAGGCAAAGTCTCACTGATAAGGTGACTACAGCTGAGATGTATTTCCTTCCTTTTGGGGGGAGGGGGAGGGGACTGAAAAAGTCTTTCTGGGCACAGAAGTAGATTTTTGCCATTTTTGCCAGCAGTGGAAATCGCTGCTGGTTTGTCTTCCACCACTGAAGAGGATCCTTTCTAAGAGGACTCAAAGGATCGCCGACTAAATGATCTAAATGACGTCGACCAGCGTAGTGCAAGCCTAGGGTTCGGTTCGGTGGAAAAAAAAAACCTAAGGTTCGTCCGAAACCGAACCCCGTCAAAAAGCCCAGTATTCGGCCGAATCCGAATCCTGTGTTTTTTTTACATGCGAAACATGAACACGTTATATTGCACGCTGTAAACACAATCAAAGCTTCAAAAAAAAAAAAAAAAAAAAAACATGAAAAACATGACCTTTAATAATATATGAAAGTATAACTGAATGAAATTAGTCTGTTATAGTAAGATAGGTAGATATACTTTCAGTGTATCAGAGCAACATCACAACACATTTTTGCAGTTTGTTTTTCATGGGGTGATTTTTTGGGGGACTAGGTACATCAATTCCATCAATAAGGGGCAAAAGATTGCAGTCTAATTCCTCCACCCTGTCTGATGTTGCACACTACAGCTCACAGCTACTTGTGCTTTCTGTCTAGTCACCATTTAAATCTGAAAGACTTTTTTTCTTCAGTAAAAAAGCTAAAACAGCCTGCAGTCAGAAACAATTGGCTGTGATGTCCTACCAGAGTATTGAATCTGAGGCATAGATAAGACTCACTGGCCCAAAATTCTGTCCCTCTCTCTCTCTCTCTCTCTCTCTCTCTAGTTGTAAATAACTAATAAGATAAATCACCTTACAGTGGGGTCAATCTGATTAAACCAGCATCACTAAAGGCACAGCTTTTAAGGCACAGATGGGCCAAATGTACTGTATTCAATAAGGCTTATGTTACTTCCCTTTTATATCCCCTATATGAACACTAGACAACTCTAATTGAAACTAAAACTTGGCAATGTTCTTTTGAAGTGAAGTGAAGGGGAGATAATGAATTAACATCGCTGAAATTCAAAGTGTCTTTTTAAAGCAGAATAGCCAACAGCTGAATTCTCCTTACACCCTGTTTATTGCCAAACATTCTCTGTATTCAGCTGCCAAGTGTATAGTCTCTGATTTACTTTTTTCAACACAACGGATACATTTCAAGAGATGACTGCATCTATATCAGATGCACAGAACAGATGGAGGGAAAGCTATAATCTGTTTCCTGCAATAGATACACAAAGACAGCTCCATGGCTATGGGGAATTATTGAGGTGTGGAAAGAGGACAAAATATTAGAGAGTTTGTGTGTAATAAAGATGAGAGGCATTTTTTTAAACAATTCTTGTGTTTTTTTGATTCCTTAATTGCACACAAAGTTACTTTGCTTCAGTTGTTCTTTTCTTCTTAAGTTTTCTATTCAAATAAATTAAACCAAAGTCAACTGCTGCACTTCAGTTTGACTTCTTCTACTATGACATTAAATTACAGACTATTTTGGTGAAGAAAATGAACACTTTAGAGTGTACACCAGAAGAGTACAAAACTTTTGGGACGTCCTCACATCACATTTGTGTCATTAATGGACCACTCTGTTGCATAGTTACATGGCCAGCCAAACAACTTCTTATGCACACTCCACATCTGAGTTCATTTAATTTACTACAGTCAACTATTCTTACCAGATTGAACAGAAAATAGCAGCATGTTGATCTGCCAGTTGGGGGTCCTCCATGTGAAGAACTTTCCTTGTGTTTTTGCATAATAATGCATTTGAAAGTTAATGGCCCAGCATATCTTTATAAAAGTTCACAATATTTTTGCAGATGTAATTTTTCATTAAGTTAGATATTAATAATCACTAAATCCGCTCCACCTAAAACTCTCTCTTAACCACTGGTCTCACACATCTGCCTGTTTGTGGTTTTTCTGTTTGTGTTTGTAGTTCTGAACCGAATCGTCCAATTTTCCAAAGTACAGTGGGTTGTGGGCAATGGTATACCCTGGTATACTCATTTCAACATTATTTGGGACAAACTAATTCTAATTTTGATATAGCGTTGAATAATGCCTATAACCACAACAAAGGATTTAACCACTGTGACTTCCCGAAACCAGATAATAATAAAAAATAAAAAATCAAATAAATTTTTCAAAGGTTGACAGCCCTAACATTATCAGATCCACAGTAATATATTGTGCCTCATGTCAAATGTACAACGCTGTGCAAAAGTGTAGCCACTTATGAAATGATGTCATAATGCTTTTTTTTCTATTACATTGCTATGAACCAATCAAATCAGTTTTTGGTGTGATAAACTTTGTCTTTCACTGCTTTTTACACAAGGAATTTGCAAAATAAACATTTGGTAAACTAAAAACTCTACTGACACTTAGTGTAGAATTAAAAAATATATTTTTGTGAAATTTTCAGACTTTTAGACAGTATTTTATGTCAGTGACACTAAAGAAAATTTAAGTAAGTCACTTTATTGCTTGAAACCAGAACTCTGACCACTTACTGAATTCTGTGTGAACACAACCATATTTAGCTCTCTAAAACAGGACTTTTACCTTTTTGTAATCTGAAGAACCTTCTTTTGCCACAAAGAAAGGTTCTTCAGATGTTAAAGGTTCTTTATGGAACCATTTAGACAAAAAGGTTCTCCTATGGCATCGTGAATCACCTCTATTTTTAGTTTAACAGTTTGGGGAAACTATACAAAGATCAGGGTCTCATATTCACCCCTAAAGCTTTTAAACTCCCACAGATTTTGAGCAGAACAGCTCATCATTACTGGGCAATCTCTTCTCCACAGCCTTCAGTCACTACCTCCTTTCTGCACAGATAATGGCCATAAATGAAAGCAATTCGTACGCCTCAATGCGATATGAGATTGAGTGGGTGTTTGAGGTTGATCAATAGGGTCTGCTTCACCGCTAGCACTCACTCAGTTGTGTATACAGACTAACTAAACCGGGCTATCGTTACATCTCCCTCCTAAATTTCAGATCTATTGTATTCTCTTATCATTGTGTCCAAGCAACACTGGTTTAAAACAGTTCCAGCTCATGGAGGGAAAATATGTCTCTAGTGTACACTAAACCATTTTTATTTCAACTAGAAGAATCTTTACATTTTACGAGTGGATTATATTTCTTATGTAAGTAAATGCCAAGTTCTGTCATGGGTTTTTAGCACAAACTAACGATTTTCACAGCAGGAAACTACTTGATTGGTTCATGTTGCATTTGCAGCCAATTAACTTGCTGCTTTAATGGCTGGCTAGCATTAGAGCAGGTCACGGCGCATTTTCAGAGTTCCTCTGAAACTCTCCACCTTCCCCAGCTCCACCTGTATAGATCTGCTACAAAGTTATTTTATACACTATTTGTGCAGCAGTAGTACACCTTAAATACTCATTGCACCATATGTATAGGCATTAGCAAGTTCCTGTACAATAATTTACAGCAACAGCATAGCAGATCTATTCCACCAAGACCAAACACATTAACACTGCCATATGCATTACCATGATAAAATCTTCCAAGAGTTGTCACAATAGAACTATAACTACACAATATATACTGTATAAAAAATATGTAAATATTTCTTTTTTTCTTCACACAATACGACTGTCTCTCAGCTGTGGCATTTTTTTCCACCACAGCCAAAAAATATATAAAATTGTTAAAAGATAAAAGATAAAATTGGGCAAAAAAAGGTAAAAGAGTAGTACCTTGTTTGAGGTGAAATATGAGAAAATTATGAAAAAAAACTTCACTTTTGAATCAATCTGTGATTGTAAAATTATGCAAGAAGTAAAAAAAAAAAACAAATTTTAAAGGGGAACGTGAAAGCTAGCTAGCCATGAAATTAGCCTTGGCAAGAAAAACAGAATCAGTCACTTTATCCCACAAAAATTCACATGTCCAACACAATGTTATAAAAGACAACACAATTTAAGATGAGGTAGAAATGATGCATGTGTTTTCACTGTATGACACTGTTGGGGATCAATTAAATAAATAATTGAATGTGATTTAAAAGTTCAAGAGATTATTTTCAGAAAAACCATGGCCAGTAGGTAAAAAAAAAAAATCTCTAGGGCAGCATGACAGATACTTAAGCAATAAATGCAGAATGGAAGTCTCTGGTTGTGTTCCATCAATGCTTATAATCTGCACCGACAAGCCTAATGACTGCTACACTGACATAAGACACAGATGGTGAGGGATAGATGGGAGTATCCATCATCATTTCACAGCTATAACACTCTAAACGACAACAGAACACCAGGCTCATTTCAGAAAGATCTGAACCGAAAGATGGGTTAAACCGATCAACTGAAGTGCATGATAGCTTTTTGGCCAAGGTTATACGAGGCCTGTGTGCATCATACTATAAAGTTAATTAAGAAAAATCATGTTTATGACTTAATTGGCAAAAGAAGACTCATTAGCCAAACAAACCTTGGCACTGGTTGCACACATACTGTAGCTTTATTTGCAAAAACATCAATATATACCAATATGCGGCATAAAATGTAATGAACCATTTTTGCAGGGTAGATAGATTCAACAGGAATACAGGTGATCTACTTAAGAACAGCTGCACGGAAAGTGATGTCTCTGTTTCATATGGCCAGTAATTTATCTGAGATGGCTTCAGGTACAGATGCTGAGCTTCTCTAACTTTGAATCCATCCCAATCTGACTGAGAATGTAAGCCCGGCTCATTAGCTTCTTACCCCAAAGGCTTTTCCAGATGACTGCCCGGTGAACCCACTATCTCACCCAGAGTGCAGAAGCTCTGACCCAGGAAGTCCTACAGAAGGGTGGCCCAGACAAAAAGAAGGCCCAGAGGAGTGCAGGCACACAGGAAGTAAAGAAGAGAGAGCAGAATGAGTCAGTGTGGTTCTGGGTATAAATGAGTTGTACAGGTAAAGAGAAAAGTCTTGGAGTGCAAGGCAGAGACGTACGTTGAAATCGGAGGGCTTCCAGTAGGGAGGTAAGGCCGCAAATATAACAATAACAACAGAGCATAACATGTAACCGAAAAGACCAAAAAAAAAAAAAACGAATTGAAGAAGGCCAAAGAGGATAGAAGAGAAAAAACGAGAGTTAGAGAATAGTGAGAAAGGATCTTGGAGAAGAGAGGAAGGAAAAAACACCCACGATGATCACCGATTACAACAGAAAGTGAGAAAACCAAATCATAAGGCTGAATTTCATTGAACAAAATTGTAATGAACAAACAGACAGACACACAAACAAAACATTCGATTGGTTCTACACAAAATCACAGTTTTATAATTTATCCCTACTTAGGGTTGTTTATTTTCACTCTGTCTGGACAGTTTTTGTACTGTACCTGTTTTATTGTATATATTTATGCAAATCAAGTAATTATGCAACTTTTATTTTATAATACTTGTATAACTTTTATATACTATAAGAAGATGAAGAAGAATTTGTTAATACCTTAGATTGCATAAAACCAACCGCAGAATGAAGATCATGCATGTCAAAATGTGAGCGTAATCGCCAATGAGCACAAAGAACTTGCATATACACCCAAGCAAACACACATGCACATAAATACAAAAAGCATATACAAAGTCTTTCCATACTGTATACTCACGTGTTTGGCTAGATCAGGACTTTTGGAGTCAATGTCATATCTGAAATGCAAAGAACAGCTTCAGTTGGTATTGTTAGATGATGACATATCCCATTTTCCCTTGGGTGACAATAACAGCTCCATTTTATGTGTTATGAAGAGGAATGCTCAACCATCCTCACATTTTTTAATCTGGGATTCCTACGAACTAAGTCATTCGTAAAGCTAATATTTTGATTTCTTGTAGAGAGCAAGTCAGCATGAAATGAAAATGTCCCCTATTCACATCTATTTTCTAAATGCATGTCATAGATATTGAGAGCAATTCATCTGTGAATGTTACATTTTTTTTAAATGACCCCATAATATTTAAAGCTGCAGTCGGTAACTTTTGACGCTCTAGCGGTTAATAAACAGAACTGCTTGCGTCTTGCGGAAGAACATCGTAGCCGGAACTACTTCTCTCTGTTTATGTCTATGAAGAATCACAAAGGTACTGGGTTACTCCGCTGAAGCAATCTAAAATAGTCCGAATATAAACACTTATTATAGGTGCACCCTAGTGACTCAGGACAAGCTAAAAACACAGTTTGGAAAATGGATTCATGGTGTACTCGCTTATTATATAAATTTTTCTACATTTTGAACACAAACAAAGTTACGGAGCGCAGCTCTGATTGGTTGTTTCTTAACTGGAGCGATGTATTTCTGCAAATGGCAATAGGACCACTGGGAGGAGCCAGAGGAGCTTGATTTTTTTCACAGATTATCTGTCTCATATTCTACTGTCAGGACATAATGACAGGTTTAATAAATATGTAAAAAATATATTTTTACAAAAGTTACCTACTGCAGCTTTAATGAAAGTGTCATAAATGTCATAATGATAATATGTTACTTTCGGATTTACGTCACAATAACAGAAGAAAAGTTAATTGTGACTTTAACAATCAAAACATCTGGTCGCCATGATTATTTGTCCAAACTGTAGAAGATGCTGTAAATTTAGAAATTTCATTTCACTACTAGTAATAAAAATTGCTAATTTCCCTTTAAATCAGATCATCCTTACTCGGCATTTAAATTCTTTATGCTGTTAAAATTTGAGTGGAAGTACTGTTCTGGGGCACAGCTGGTAGGCTCTGTGAATATTTGCAGTGGTATAAGCAGGAATTGCACAAACGTGGAAGGTTTGACAGCACCCTGAACTCTCCAATTAAGTCCAGCCTGCAGTGCAGCAGGCCTTTTTCAACTCAGCAGAGCCCATTTATGAAGCTGAATAAGAGTGAGACGGACAGTCAGGCGCGGGAAGGGAAGAACATGTTGTAAATCATCTGGGATCCCACGTCACACTTTGCGTTTGGACAGCTGCGTGAAGATTGGGGATAAAACTGATCTGAAATATTTATCACCCTTTCACTGATCCAGCCCCTTACACATGACAGTCAAGAGAGATGCAGCATCAATAATTACCAAGGAGGACACACTAGGAGAGAGGGAGACAAACAGAGCAAGAGCAGAAAGAGCGGAGTGGGACAGCTCATCAGAGAGCAAGGCATATTCCTGTGTGTCAGCATCAAAGAGAATAACTTACATGTCAAAGCGCAAATTCTGCTTCTCCTCGAAGAAATAGTCCAGGATGTACTTTCTCACAAAGTCTGGGTTCAGGGTGTTGTCGATGACTTCAGTTCTCCCAAACTACACAAAAAGAGAGAGAACAACTACATGAAAAAGTTGGCACCGTGCGGCCACAGACAAATCTAACTGCCCTGTTCCTGTGACTCTGCAGCCTTAGGAAAAACTAGGACAGCAAGAGGTGATATTTAGAGAAGTGAAGTATCTCTTCTACCAATGAACAACAGGAACCCCTAATCACAATCAGTAATGTGTATGTATGTGTGGCACATAATTTGTGTGTGTGTGTGTGTTTGAATGCAAATGAAGAAATAAATATTCAGAAACATTAATGAGTTCTGAACTTGCTTGGGATGTCACTTTAATGACTGTTAGGAGTGTCATGACTATTAATCCACCAGAACACATGCTATACTGTAAACAACTTTGATTTCTGTGCTACAGTAATGTGCAAATGACAGTTTGGCTCCAGCTTTCTGTCCTACAGTATATCTTAATGACTGTACAACCATAAACATTTAATACACTTCTTGTGTAACATCCTCTAGAAATGCAAAAGGCCTTAAATCCACTCATGATAAAAGCTGCTCTTCATCTTCTACTGTCTCTGTGATGATGTCTGCCTTGTTGGTTTTATGTAAGAAATGTAAATCTGAGTTTTACGTTTCTTACATTCATGGGTGAATGTATTAAGATCTTCAGCCAGTGAACAGGAAAAAGAAGATTGAAAAAGTAAAGAGAAGGAAGGAAGGACGGAAGGAAGGAAGGAAGGAATTAAAATTAAGTAAAAGAGGAAAGGAAAGGAATATGCTAATATACAAGACAATACAATAGGCTACTATACGAGGAGAGGAGAGGAGAGGAGAGGAGAGGAGAGGAGAGGAGAGGAGAGGAGAGGAGAGGAGAGGAGAGGAGAGGAGAGGAGAGGAGAGGAGAGGAGAGGAGAGGAGAGGAGAGGAGAGGAGAGGAGAGGAGAGGAGAGGAGAGGAGAGGAGACTGTCATCCTTCACTGTACTTTTGAAGGATGCTCTGCTGTTGGTTCCCTCAGCTAATTTTGTTTTCCATGAATAATTAAACAAAATGAGGCAGATGAGAAATGCATAAGTAAATGATTCTCCAGAAGGATGTTACAACACCCTGGCCGTGCAGTAATGAAGGAGACCACTTATGAGCGATAAAGGAACAATAAGGTGATTTAAACATACTGTAAAGCCCATCCCACAGAGCTCTTGTTAATGATAAAGAGACAATGTGTCACCACAGACTGACTCACAGACATTCAGTGTACTATATGGTTACAGCCTGAGGCATGTCTGCCTGATGTTCTCAGCTGTAGCTTAAAGAGTCATAAACCTTCCTATTAAAAGACCATTTTAAAAACACGTAGCCTGCAACCACAAATAACACTCTTAAATCTTCAAAAATTAGGATGAATTTATTTTCAGCACCATGAACATTGATAATTTGCAAAGGCTAAGAATGACTGAACATTCTCAAGAAAAGCTGTGACAGAAGACCACAGAGTCATTAGGATTCATAACATAATGCTTTTAGTACCGCTAATACGACCTCACAGTCTGACTTTACATCTACTATAAATCATTCTGTCGACCTGCTGCTGTATATAAATCCATAATGCCTTTTATGGTTTGTCATATATGGTGCATTATTCCGTAAGTATTGCATTTATTTCCAAACCTTTTGTCAAAACTGCCTTTGGACTGAAATCCCATAAGAGAGAGGAGATGCAAAGAAAAATATTCAGTTTAAATCACCAAACAGCTTTTGAAAAAGCTTTACCTCCCGTGAAGTGTTAAAGAGGCAGTCAAGGCACAGTGAAAAAAACAGTTGTTCAGACTACTGCTGTGCAAAACAAACTCTACGGGAGCAATAACACAAGGTCACATTCAGAAAAGAAGAGAAGGATAAAACACACAATTGTCTCATTTGGGGCAGCTGACATTTGTAAAAGTTTGAGCCTTACAACAGTGGTGATGAGACAAGGGTTTGAAATCCGAACAGGTGCATAAGTAAAGTTTAACATAATCATGACGCACAGAACAGGAAAAAAGATACTTATGCAAAATAGGATAAACAAATCAATGACTTTGATTAAAAAATGACTTGAATTTAATCTGACTGCGATTAAAAACCGTTCAAGATTTAAGTTAAAATAATTATTATGCTTTATACACAAATAATAAAATCTTAAAATGGATCCTATGCTGCACTGGTAACCAATGAAGAGATGCTAGGACAGGAGAAATGCTTTCTCTCCTCTTAGTACTAGTCAGCAACCTCGCGGCTGTGTTCTGAACCAACTGCAAGTGATTCAGAGATGAATGCTTGAGACCCATATAAAGTGCACTGCAGTGAGTAACTATCTCTAAATCCTTAAACGAGAGCATAGATTTAAATTTGCCTATTTACCTTAGTTGAAAAGAGCTGCTCTACACCACAGCACTTACGTGTTTTTCAAAATGTAGATCAGTGTCAAAAATCACACCTAATTTTTTAGCAAAAGGATGAATGTTTGATGACATATAATCTAGAGTAATACTGATATCCAAGACAGCACCTGGGTGTCGACAGACAACAATCTCAGTTTTTTTTTTTTTTGCAT
Source organism: Carassius auratus (assembly GCF_003368295.1). Lineage (NCBI taxonomy): Eukaryota > Metazoa > Chordata > Actinopteri > Cypriniformes > Cyprinidae > Carassius > Carassius auratus. The sequence continues at coordinate 917,704 of NW_020525031.1, read as the reverse complement.
TTAGTTGTAGAAAGTTTCTGCCAGTCCAGCCCTTAACATCTTCAAAGCAATAGATAGCACTTATAAGTCTGCGATCTGCCATAAAGCAAGAAGAAGAAGATGCCTCACACACAGGCTGTGTTTTGAGGAGGAACTCAGGCATTCAGGCATTGCAGTGCATCAGGTAAAAAACAATATAAATAATATAAAACTGTTCAGTTCCTTGCACAGACTGATCATTTTGTGTCTATACATATCAATATATCATCACAAGCCACAGGGTTTAATTTGGTCTTGTTTGTGTATGATTTCATTTTTTTTTTTTTTTTTATTGTATGTTTTAGGTTAGATTCCCATCCACCTGCATTATATGCATTATTAACAGACTGCAACAGTTTGTTTCTAAAATCTCAGTTTGTGTTCTACTGAACAAATAAAGTCACCTACACCTTGGATGCCCTTGGGGTAAGTTGATAAACATCAAATTTTTATTTACAGACTTTATTTCTTCTTTTTAGCATAAAATAAAATAATATATTTTGAAGAATGTTGGTAACCAAACCATTTTTGACTACTACTGACTTCCACAATTTCTCAAAAGACATTTCTCAAAATATCCTCTTTCATGTTTCACATGAGAAAGAAAGTCATACAGGTTTTTGGAACAACATGAAGGGTAAATGATCTAATTAAAAATTTGATTTTATTGATTCATTGGTTTTTATTTATTTATTTATGTATAAAAAAAGTTTCTGAAATATCTATCTAAAGAACTATACCTGACCTACCAAAAAAAAAAAACATTAAGCATTAAGCTACTCTACACTGTTACAGCAATTTTTCTGTTCATTTAAGAGAACACTCTTATCTATGGTGAGATCACTTTAATGCATAAAATTCAGTGGTTAGTTGCTAATTAATGTGTAAAAAAAAATAACAATAGTAAGATACAGTAGCCAAACCATGGACACAATCACTCAAAGTAAAGCTCTTATGCTGTGTTAGTAACAAAGAGACACACAAACTCCCAAATCTCCTGCTGAGAAAGAAAAATGCTCAAAGGAAACTCCATCCTTATCAATCCCTTACAGCTTGACTGTCTCTTTTCCACAGCAGTTGATATTATACCCAAACAAGAGGCATCTTACAAAGGCACAGGAATGGAGAAAGAGTTCAAATAACTAATCGGAGTGAGCAACCTGCTCAGTGTTATGTAAGCTGTCATCTTTTATCTTCTGAGAAAGGTGTTTCATCAAAACCATCTGCGAAGAAGGACGATCGACACCGGTATGGTTTTAGTTTGGGTCAAAAAATTTGTTACAGCTCCTCATGCACACATCTTGACATTTATGACCGCTTTTATGCATTCACGTTGGCCTTGAGAAAACCTGCTAAAACAACTGTCACCCGCTAATAAGGGATTCAATTAAAAGGGTCTGAAACACAAACCAAGACTTGCAAAAGAGAACCGCAATGTGTTTTTTTTTAAACTGAAGGGCTTTGTTAGCAAAGTGATGGATATGATAGACTTAGGATGTCTGATTATCAGCTGATTGCAATGACCTGGCAAATCCAAGGGCTGCGTCTTCCAGCTCAACACAATTTAAGTGTGAAAAATCACATTGAGTAAGCTGGGAAGCATTACAAATGCACTGGCCTATAACTTTAGAGCCAGATTGACTTTAATGCTAATCGCTAACGGAAAGTCTACAATCATCTAACCACTCAATCACTCTGGGCCACGGGGACTGATTCATGAATATTCAACAGGAGAATCAATGAGCAGTGATGGGCACCAGAGGGCTGCGGAGAGAGTGAAGGGGGCGGAGAGACAGAGAGGATATGCAGAGCTGATTAGGGCAAATGAGGGAGTCTCTGTCAGAGCTGATTGTAGGTTTGTTCCTGAACATGGACACTTACCTCACGCCACTGCTTAGACTCCGCTCCCTGAGTGTACAGAATACACACTGAGAAGATGAGAGAGAGAGAGAAATCAGCATCTATTTCATTTTCAAGAAAAAGCTTTTATGTTGAATTTACTACAGATGCATCTCTAAAGAAAGACTGAACAATGAGAAGCTAAGTAGCCCATAGAATGTCACTGTCTTAATTGTTTCCTACAGACAATAAGTGAATGGACAATTAATGGAGTTTCCTGTTTACATTTGTCTCTGAAATTTCCTATAATTTGTGTATAGAATTTTGGAAGAAATCACAATATTTTTATTAAATTCTTCCAAAGCCAAATTATTTGGCTTTTGCAATGTTTATAAATTATTTTATACAATTAAGGGCTGCAAAAAATCATTGTTTTGATAATTATTAATCTTATGATTATTAGAATGTTTCATTCATAGAATGATTCATTCAGCTTTTGCAATTAGTTAAAATATTGAGTTATCCATATTTTATCTAATAATAAAACAAGGCAATCACTTCTGCTTTTGAAAATGTCAAACAATTTGCTGTTATACAGTTACAATTATTTATTTTTAAAATATAAATAAATATATTTGGCACACATAATGGAATGATGGAGAGAGAGGCCGTTCTCATTCACCATTTAATTAACTGTGTGAAGAATTAACTGACTGACACATCATTTTCCCAACATCTTTTGCTAGTCTGTAGATATGGAACAAAATAAAGATAAATGATAACACTATTTTATTCACAACATTATCTCTTGAAAAATTTTTTTTTAAATACCTTGCATTGACCAATAAAAAAAATTAAACACTACCCAGCTTCCTACTGGAGAGCTGCTTCATAAGTCAAGTTGTACAGTAACTCTAACTGAAAGCGACACTGACACTTTAATACAGTAAAGCTGCTTGAATAAAGCTTTTTATACATTGTTATGATGAGACGCGTTTGTGGAGCATGAGGGTTAAATGAAGATTAACAGAATTCTAATAATTTAATAATGTTAAACATTAAGTTTCCTTGATGGAAGAGCAGTCTAAGCAATAAATGTTCTTCTTGCAAAGATTAGAATTGCAAAGATGGCCAGACTATTTGACCCATTGCTCTCTATTTCATAATCTTGTCTTCAGCAAGAGATTTACGGTACACAGGTCTGAACGTCCCCATGACTCACGAAGCATTTGTATTCAGGGGGTCGAGCTCATGCTCTGCTTCTATTAAGCACTTCTGCATTTCTGTTGATAGTGAGGAAAAGCTGTCACATTGTGATGCAAATTCTATGCATGTGTTTTAGGCAACTTGGAGAAATAGCAGAGTAGACAAATTGCAGGCAAAGTTTTTCAATGTGTGTAAAAAAAAGAGATTATAATGGGATTTCAGGTTCAAAAACAAGTGCTTCAGTTATGTAAAAAGAGAAGTACTTACAAGGATCAGACTTTGAGAACGTGTCTCGATCTAACAGGTTTCTGTGAAAACAAGAAGAAAAAGAAAATCAGTTATGGGCTAATAAACTAGGTCACTTCAGTCAAACAGTTCATGATACAAAGGCCTCACAAATAAAGCTAACGGAGCCCTCATTTACATGTTATTTCAGAAACCATCCATTCCCTTCCATTAGCAGCAACCAAAACATCTCTTGACATAAACTGTTTTGAAACAAGACACACTTTCTTCGTTATTCTTCAGTCACTCCAAAAATTCAGTGCTCAATTCAAAAGCATAATGTGCAGCATATTTCTACAACAACAGAAGCACTTAATCATGAATCTGGTCTTAGCTTACAAGCTATAAGGAATCTATGATTTGGAACTTGATTCTTATAGAAGTCTTGTGGTTGGGCCTTTCTAGAAGATTAATTTAAAAGGTACCACTTAGAATCCAGGTAGGGGTCCATCATTAACTGAAATTTTGTCTGATCATCTCCAGTGTCTCCTTGATTAATGAACCTGGGTTCAAAAGTGAGTTGAAACGACAGATTCTCAGTGCGCCGCTGTGATTTCATTTAGCTGCCCATTGAAAGCTTCTGAATTAAACAGTCTGCTAAATGACAAGTCATGATTCAAAACATAGACACAATCTTAAATTTTTTTATAAAATAGAAATCATGCCAAAATATGTTCAAACTGTATCTTTCACAGAGTTGAACAATTCTCCATCCCATTCAGCTCTTGGGATTTATTTAATTGTCATGATTTGGATTGTTTAATCACAGCATATTGAATCAGAGAGTGATTCTGGCATTCAGGTTCAATAAACTGAAATCACTCAAAATTGTACACCTTAAAATTTAGCCAGGCTCATAAAAACAATCAAAAAAAACTTTGATTTGATTCGACAGGAAAAATATCTCATTTCTGTCACATCAATGTCAGAGATGCTGGCTTTAATATGTGTGGTTTGAAAATGCAGAAAATTGATAATGCGTGCTGTCGTATCAAACCTCCAAAAGACACAGGCAGAAAACCACTGTTATTTATCCTATTAAACATTCCTGCAAACTGAAAACATCTTAAATTAACCTGTCAATCCTTCACCAGTGGAATATAGAACCTTGAGAACCCAAAAACAAAAAAATTTATAGGATAGAACCTGCTGATATTAATGTGTAAAGCAAAAATTCAACTGCACTGAAGCAGTCTTATAAAAACAGGATAACCTCACATATTTTTTTTTTTTACTTAAAGCCATGTGGATTATTTTTATTTTTTTTCTGTCTATATTTTAAAAAAAGGCCTGTAATAAATTACACAGACATTAGAAAAGTAGAAAAGCTGAAAATGTGCAGTACTAAGAGCGAATAAACAATGTTCTATGATGAGTGACCTACTGTTAAAACTGTTGAAATAAAGGCTTCTGAAGAGCACTTATACTGTTCTGCTGAACTGGGCTTAACTGTCTGAACATATAGAGGCTCTGACAGATCTGTGATGTTCAAACACAGACCGTAAGTTCAAATTAACTCCTTTGGGCTTTGAGGCACGACTGCATCTTAAAAGGAATCCTAGAACACTGCAGTTTAAATGTGAGAAGTTTGTAAGAAAGGTTTAAATTTACCCTTAAAAGACAGGATATTAATCATACATTTACACATAAATCATTAATCAGTGCTTTGCTTGGCATGCTTTCTTTCTAAAGTCTTTATAAATGTTTGTAAAGCTACAAAAGGGACTAAATATTTGTGTCTGTTTGTGTGTTTGTATACGTGCACACACACACACACACACACATATATATATATATATATATATATATATATGTGTGTGTGTGTGTGTATATATATATATATGTATATATATATATATATATATATATATATATATGTATGTATTTATATATATATATATATATATATATATATATATATATATATATATATATATATATATATATATATATATATATATATGTATGTGTGTGTGTGTGTGTGTGTGTGTGTGTATGTATGTATATATGTTGTTATTGGACTTTCATTATATTGACAAAATATTACAACAATCTTCAAAAGAAAGAATGAAAGAGGAGGCAAAGTCATCACAGAAAATAAATAAAAATGAAGATTTTTAATTAGTTTACCTATTAATGTGCATATATCATATTTATCTAAATAAAACAATTAAAATAATAGACAATAAAATGAAAATGACCAAAAAAGGAACAAAGAAATCGAAAGCAAAACAAAATAAAAAATAATCTAAACAAAAGTTTCAAAATTCTGAACAGATGTTTAAATGTTGCTGCATATACTTGTAAACGTGGTTTCTGCAGCTTAAAATTAATAAAAGGTGATTTAGGGTTTCTCATGATTTGGCCCTCTTCTGTGTTTTTCGCTGATCAATAAACATTCATAGTAAACACTTTCCTGAATGCACTGGCTTGCACTGGATCATAGTGTTCTGTGTTGATATTTATGATAACATCTCATTTTGGTGATATTAGCACCACAGATCAGTTTTTCTCTCTTTGCTTAGGAAGTGGTCTGACACTATTGAACTTGTGATCCAATCCCCTTCTCACCCACACGCTCCCAGAACCCAGTGGCACTGTAATTTGCACCCTCATGCGGGAGAAGCTATTTCAGCCAGAGGGTTCAAAATAGATTCTAAACTCCTCAGCCAGCCAATCAATCCTCATTGGTTCAAAGAAGCAGAAAAAAAGTAATTCAAGTTAAGTAATTCTGGTTAAGAGGGGCAAAGAGAAATTTCCGAGCGCATCTCAGCCCTGGAGGTAGAGGAGAGGAAAGGATCATGTCGCTCATCATGTTGCCGGGAATGAAAACTCTTGTAGTCTGGCCACCATGACAGGGGTATTACCACCATGACAGACTCTCAGGTCAGTGGAGAGTGCTTATCATCATGGCTATTTTATGAACTCTGAACAAAGCCAAGAGCAGGACTGAGTTTGAGAAACACCAGGCAAAACATTCACCAGCAGGGTGTAATTTAATGTCCTAGGGCTCCATCTAACTGTCACCTAAAGGCACACTGGGCACTGGCAACCAACCAGAACAATATTATGTCTCTCAAAGGTCCTGTGCCACTTCTAAGACCTAGGAATTCCTGTTATAGTGTTTCATTAAATGCAATATGATCTACAATCCCTCTGTCTTCTCCTCGAGGAGTAATTACAGAAGAACAGGAGTGTCAGCAGTTTTCCAGCTCATCAACAACAAGAATGAAACAGCATAATAAAACCCAAGTGCTGTTCATAAACCAGGCATAAATCTCCACAAAAACCTTTAGTGAAGTCAGAAGCCGAAGGGCCACTGATCTCGTTTTGCATGTCTCTTGCTCAATAGCTTGTAAATGAAACTTATGTGATGGTTAATCACTGTTACACAGCAAATCCTGATCTATGGTGCTCATTTAAGTTGAGTTACCTCTTTATAGGATAGACATGTTGAGTATTTGATTACAGAGGACAACACAAATAATAAAACAGTGGTTCAGCAGGTCTGATATTAATGAAGTGTCATATAGGACAAAAATCGCTAAAGAAAAACGTTATAAAAAAAATGCTAAAGTGTTGGTAATTGTGTAATTAAGTAATTAGAGTGTCAATAAATTAAGTTTCAGCATACACCACTGAATAACCAACAGCTCTGAAACAATATTTATGCATATTTTTACATTTATTTAAATAATTAAATATTTTTATTCAGCAAGGATGCAATCATTTTATCAAAATTGACAGTAATAACATCATTTATGTTACAAAAGATTTTTTACAGACAATTTATTTGAAGTTTTTATTAATTAAAGAATACTGAAAAGATGTACCACAGTCTCCACAAAAATATTAAAGGGGTCATGAGATGCCCATTTTCCATAAGTTGATATGATTCTTTAGGGTCTTAATGAAAAGTCTGTAAAATAGTTTGGTTAAAATTTCTCAATGGTATTGTAAAAAACACCTTTTTTTACCCTGTCAAAAACAGCTCTTTTCAGAGCAAGCCATTTTGTAGCATTTTCCTTTAAATGTTAAAGAGCTCTGCTGACCCCGCCCCTCCCTATGAGGGACTGTTTACTTCAGCCACATTTATTGTGAAACTTGCTAATTAGCACATATTATTAGTAAAGGCGATTAGAAAAAACCTACTCAGGTGATGCTTGATCACAAATAATTCACGCGAACATAGAAGCATTTAGGTAGATCGGGGTGCATTCTCTTCAGAAACAAATGTTCCTCAATCAACTTCAATCGCTTAGGAGACGTTCTTGTCTATACCAAATCAGCATATTAGAATAATTTCACAATGATCATATGACACTGAGTACTGGAGTAATGGTTGCTGCAAGTTCAGCTGTTTAGGATTTTAAATTGTAATAATATTTCACAATATTACTGTTTTATTGTATTTTTGATTAATTAATACAGCTTTGGTGAGCAACCAAAAAGAACCACAAACTGTACTGTTTGCACTTGTAGTGTATTGTATAAAATATATAAACTGTATTGCGATATGGTCCTACTATATTGTGCATCCCTAAACACTTGTGATGAACAATTAGTTATATGAGAATAAATTAATGCGATAAGTGAGAAACCATTATGTTGTTTTGTATGCAAAAAAAAAAATAAAAGTTACACAAAGGGGTAGGGACGTAAAGATACACTCAACTCAAGATGCAATAGGATTCACAATACTGCTTCACAATAAAACTTTTTTTTTAACAAAATAGGATTTAAGACTAATTCTAAAAGAATAGATGTCCTTTTTATCATTGCTGAGACAAAATTATGAACATTTCTTCAATGTCAATTGTCAAACAATGTCAAATAACAAAACTAAATTGAAATTTGACAAAAAATAAATGAATAAATAACACAAATAAAATAAATAAATATTTTCTTCCTGAAAATGTCAGCAAATTATTTAATCAAGGAATTTTGGAGTTATATTTTGATTCATGAAATCAAAAAAGTAAACAATCAGAGTTCTCACTCTTGCCGACATAACTGGGCAAACTGCTGCCGATGTGAGCCCGATGAGAGCCGATGAGTGGAACACACCAAACAAACTAGTCAGACTGATGATAGCAAACAGGTACGGCTTTACACACCTAACCAGCCTTCTGTAACAACTTTACAATAACATCCAAGAGTAAATAGGTGATAATAATAATAATAAAAATAATAATACTAAAATTAAATCATCAATGCTGATATTTAGCACATCACAAAGAGTCGGTTGATGTTTTGATTATGGACATTCAAAACTATGATGCCAATCAATGTGTTTTCATTCAAATAAGGGGTCAGCTGCACTCGACTGAATAAGCTCAGTAATGATCAGAGTTGAATTGCAAGTGTAGACAAGCCCCTTGTTTCTCCCAGTATCTTTGTCACTTCACACGATGCTCACAAAGAGCACACAAGAGAATTCTGGGTTTGTGAGACAGCCGTTTTGAGCTCTTTGATTTGACATCATCCTCTGTCAAAATGCAGGCATACCCACACTCACTCTACTAACACATTTATATACGCATACTAAATCAGCCAGCTCAATTAACAACTGGCCAAGCTCTCACCCAGCCAATCCATCCGTTCAGCAGCTGTTTTTTTTCCCTCAACCATCTGTTAGACTATTCACCATATTAAGAACTTCCCTCGGTGACACACAGAGGTCAAACTCTTAGTCCCTCTTTTAAAAACTGTTTTCTCCTAACCTAAGATTTCATTTTAATCACATATTGGCCATATCACAGACTTGTTTATTCAAAAAGATTCCAAATGACTGCCATATTGTAATATCAGTCAATTCCTCCAGACATCAGTTATGTCAATCAATCCTACAGAAAAAAATCAGGACAAAAAGATGTGAATAGAGACTGGATGAAAACAATGCATAAACTAGGACACACACATATGCACAATCACTTTCTGCAATAGATTACAGAGTGAATACATAATGATTGTAAATCTCATTAAGCCTCTCACATTTTTTTGCCACTGATTCCGCATTATTACCACACACTGAAGATCTCACCATTTATCCATCAAACATCTATCCAGTCAATTTATTCCATCCATCTTTCTACATTTCTCTTTTTCTCAGTCTCACTTTGGAGTTACTTCCTTCATCGCCAGGTAAGGTTTAAGTAGCATCTGATTGTTCTTTCATTTTAGTGGCAGAATATTTAGATAAATAGTTCACCCAAAAAATTACATTTGCTGAAAGTTTTCTCACCTTCAGGTTATCCAAGATGCAGATGTGTTTGTCTATCAGAATATATTTGGCAAAATTGAGCAGTACATCGCTTGGCCACAAATGGATCCTCTGCAGTGAATGGGTGCCATCAGAATGAGAGTCCAAACAGTTGATAAAAACATCACAATAATCCACAAGTAGTCCACATGACTCCAGTCCATAAAGAATTGCGAAGCTAAAACTGTGTTTGTAATAAATTTATTGGTGAGCATCCATTGGTGAACAAGTAATGTAATTCTATATTTCTCCAAATTCAGATGAAGAAACAAATTCATCTAGTTCACCTGAGGGTAAGCAAATTTTCATTTTGGGAAGAACAATACCTTTAACTCTAGGAAAGAAGACATGTTGGAAAGCAGGACAATAAGGAAAATATAAACGTCTGTTGTAATATTCACAACTCTAGGACTAAAGTTGCTCTATTATTTTAGCATATATAACCACACGAGGAAATCCAGCAATAAGAGGCACTGGAGCTGAACAAATAGCAAAAGAACAATAACGGCTTACAATATACCACGGCTCCATTTGGAATCAAGTCACATGCAGATAATGGAGCTGAATCCCAACCGTAAATCATCTCCAGGTTTGCAAATACCCACCAGACAGAGCCATTCTCAGCAGAGTAGAGCCTAAAGAGGCAAGCAGCAGAGGGGTGCAGTGAATGTTGATGTATTCCATGATCTGGATCCTCAACTGCAAGGTCAACCAAGAGAAGGACGTGGATCTGCAGTGAAACTGAAGCTTGCCAACAACTGTAACTTTATTCCTCCACTTTTACAACACAGAGAGCTACTCATGGGGGACAGTAACAACAGGGACACATGGTTTTTGGCAGGGACAGCATTGCTAAAACCATGTTTCCCAGCAGCAAGGAGCTTTGTTGAAGTCCAAAATATTTAGGATTAAATGGTTTGCTAGTAAAAATGCATATTTATTTGAAACATTAAAACGTGTTTTATTCCTGGCAAACTTCAGTCTTCAGTGTCTCATGATCATTCAGAAATCATTCTAAATATGCTGATTTGCTGCCTAAGTAACATTTCTTATAAATTCTTTAAAAAAAATCTTACTTATCTCAAAATGAACGGTGGTGTATAACAAAAAAGTATCTTTCTTAGACTCACTAAGTATATCCAAAAACTTTTTTTTTTTTTACCATTTGACCATAGTAAAACAAACCAATCAAAACACAAAACCTGATTAGTGCCGGACAACTGGATCAATCACATATCTCTCACCCACAGGACAGCTTTTGTTTGTGTGTTCATGATAAGGGATATCACAAAGCCTCTGATTTGTCAGACCAAACTTTCTGCTCTCCAATATCATCAGCAGGTTATGAGAGAATCTGGAGGGGGAAGTGAAGCGATTCAATTCCATGTCTGCCACAATCCCCTGGTAATCAGCCCAAACTAAATCAATTACAGAGAACAAACGCAGGTGATGATTTCCACCTCCACCACACAGAGTCTCATCACAGACCTGGAGAGAATGTTTTGCACTGACAGAGAAAGCCATAATGGTTCAGGGCCAATAGATTTACTTATTCTTTATTCAATCACAGACGCAAGAAGGTGGCAGAAATCTAATTCAATTAAAAGGAATAACAAAAATAATTTTACAAAAATCTATAATTTGATCACATATTTGATAAGACTAATGAGGTTTGTTATCTGTGTTTGATTATTGCAGTTATGGGGATGTAGAGCCGGGAAGAATGAAAAATCCTATAAAGCAATGCTGATGGAATTTCATAATTAAAACTGCACTAATCCTAATCAGATAAAACAAAAATCTTCTAAAAATGATCTTAGAATCAAATGAGGTCCTACAGGACAAACTTATATTCCTACTTTAAATTTAATCCAGATTTTCTTTTTTTCTTTTTTTTTTCTTTTTTTTGAATTAGAATTTTATTTGAACTCATTATATATAAAGATATATCATATAAATCTCTTTTTTGTAGTTTATTTATTTGACAGGGAAAATAAAGAATGAAGAAACGTGTATAAAATGCAAAAAAAAAAAAATGTGCATGTTATTTAAGACCCTTGTCAAATTAATATAATGTCAAGTTTAAATTAAAATCCAATTCAAAGAGTTTTTGTGTAATGTATAATTGGTACTATTGCTTGTCCTTTGATATGTAATCATTACATTGCAAATGTATTTCAATTTTAAAATACATTTATATTTAGTTTATTAAAAACAGTTAAGATCACATTTAGCTAATGTGATGAAGTCTTGGTCTTTAAAAGAGAAATTCATTCAGCTAACAATCAGACCAAATTAAACCCATAATCAGTATTCTTTCTTTCTCTATGCAGACAGCAGGCAATATTAACTTGCAGCTGAGAAGTTGGCAAGCTTATGGTTATTAGCTACTTGCACAGGAAATTGCTCTCGTTAAATAGATGGTCTGACTGTCAAGTTGGGAAATCCAGTACAATCATTTTGTCTAAATTGGTCTGAAGCGTGTATAATTGACTATAAGCGACTATTAAAGACATAGCAGATGTTGAGTATGCCAGCCGTATCCATTACTCCTCAAGATAATTGAAAACTCAAACCAATAGCCCTCCTATCAGTCTGAGCAATGAACCGGCTGTGGTCCTGGCTGAAATTCATTTTCACCACATCTCAGAACCAGTATAGCAGCATTTTAGTGATGCATTCTAAATAATAGCAATATTGTCTGCTCTGAAAGTAAAGATGTTGATAAGCATCAGCCAAAAAAATCGTTCACCCATACAACAAGAATTATTTTGCATCATGCGACATATAAAGCCCCTTTCTGCTATTTTGTACTGTAGTAAAGACTATCCATTGACATAAGGATATCTGGGTGGGGTTTTCATGCTTCTTCTCATGAATATTCTCTGTTTGCTTCAGTACAGTACTATGATTTGGCAATTAGTAACATCACATTTTTTACAAGCCAACAAAAAAGAATTAGATGAAAAACTGAAGATGGTTTTCCTCTAACAAGCAGATCATGTAATGCAACTAAATACACAAACCTGACATTTATTATTGATGTAAAGCAAAGATGATGTTTATAGGGGACTGTCCCTGATGTTCAGTACATCTGACAGCTTATGGCATCTCTACATGGAGACAGCTGAGCAGCAACATGAGGTACTTTGTCAAGGAGCCTATATAGATGCAACTAACTGGATATATTAGAAATGTACGCTCATATATGAGTATTGTAGAGCCAGAAAATCTGAATCAAAATTGTTGCATGTGAACGGCAACTCCTTTATGTGTATTCCATTAACAGTTAGGCTATAAACTCTGAAAATCATGCTTAAAATAATGTCTCATCCCAAAGAAGAACATTTGTATGCTTCTTTAGACCAAAACCCATTCCCATACTGATGCTTCTCATGCTCTCAGTTAACAGAACCAGTATGCTGGTTGAAAAAAAAAACATAGAAAGAAGAAAAATCTAACTTTTTTATTATTATTATTGTTGTTATTATTATTCCAAAAGAAACAAATATTCAACTTAAGACCAATAACACACGGTAAAATGTGAAGTATTTTTAAATAATCAAACTATTGATATTATGTGGTTAACATGAACTATAAACGCCATGATATCAAAGTGATTTAAACTTGAGTGAATCATACCTGCACGAGACTGTGATCTCCACTTTGGTGGCGGGAATATCCCCCGTGACAGGGTCGAATTCGGACACTGAGGCCATGTCATCTAGTTTATCCATAACATCGCCTTCCATGGGCGCGTGGGACAAGAGGAAGCCCTCTACTTCAAACAGTTTTGCAGTTCTGGGTCCTGCGGTGCTTTCTGAAATCTCACAGCTCCAGCGAGGACCGCAGCAGGGTGACAGAGAATCAGCGTCTGTGCTGGCGCTCCGAGGATGCCCTGTGATGTGCTCAAAATAAGAAATCAGAAATCTTGTAAGAAAAAAAAAAAGAAGACTACATAAAGGGTTTGGTTTGCTAAATATAAAACCTCAAGGAAGAGTACAAGTGCGCGACTTCTGTCAGCGGTGAGATCTCTCCGTCTGCACTCACTGTGTGGAGTGGAAAGTAAAAGAGCAGAACTCCACCCCTCGCGCATTCTTCCACATCTTCGTGCTTTGCTCTCTCTCGGCGTAGCATCACGCTATTGATCCATAGATACGGCTCATTACTGCCTGGGCTACCCTATTTCTCAAGGCGGATTAACTTCTGAAATACAACCATCAACGCACACTGTAAAAATAACGATGGGAAATGAACGCACAAATTACTACGTTTAAAATCTTTTAGTTGGTTAACTGTCATACACATTTATTTACATAGCGCTTTAACATTACAGACTGATTCTAACAGCTTCAAAATTATAAACAGAAAAATAACAGTGTTAATAGATATTGTAAAAGTCAATTTCAGCAGCTCTACTACAGTGTTATTATTCAGCTCCATTTAGTTCAATTCAGTTTAATAACTGTCAGTGTTGCAAAGTTCAATTATGAAACGAGTTCAAATAAAGAAATAGTATAATTAGCTCATGTCAGTTCGATGTTGATTCAATTCAGTTTAATAGTATTATATTATATTGTTGAATATGTGTTTATAAGAATTACTTTGTAATGTACTGTATGGAGAAAGGTGCATTAGCAGAACTCCCTTCATGAACAATCATATTTCTTTAGCGTTTATTTAAATTTTTATGCTAATAGGCAGGTTTTAATAGAAAATATGATTCCGCAATTGACATATATTAAGGAATTATGAAATACAGACAAAAACGCTGTCCCATAATACTTGTAAAATACTGTATTTTTTGTTATAGTTATAAGTAATAATTACAGAAAATGTTTACATTTGTTTTCACTACTTGAATCAAAATTAATTAAAACTATATTCTTTAGGCAACCTAGGCTTTTGTTAATGAGACAACATTTAAAGAATTATTCTACTGCTGAAAATCCGTGGTTTGTTATCATAAAATATTTTGAAAGGACTAGAATAACTATCGCATTAAATGCCATTACATCTAGTGGACGATAGGGATGTTAAAGCTGATAAAAAGCACAGTGTAAGACGACCCACCCAAAGTTCTTCATGCTGCAACTGCATTTCAGCACCACAGCACTGGACAGCTCCGCCATCCCTTTTACTACCATCCAGCAACACTAATTGAAATAAATACATAAATAAATACTGGTACAGACAAATTCCTACCAAAGTTTTGTAGAGTCACCATTAATCGCTTGTCAGATTTCATTACCGCTGCTGCTGTCTTCCCAGAACCCATTGGCCCTGCTGACCCATTTCAGGGCTTTTTCCCCACACACCCAACTTTCTCCAAACCACCCAGGGGGTAATTATGGCTGTTACTAGTGGAGGGCTGAAGGTGAAAGCGTATAGCCTGCATTCTGACGGGATGACATACTGGAACAGTATATAGTCCCACTCTAACAGAGATCCAGGCTCCAGTGGGGGGGGGCGATGACTGACACAATGGTGTTGAACTGGTTTCGAGGCTTGGATGGAATGTGTGTGAAAAATAAAATAGAAACACTATAAAGAGAGAACAGAGTGAATATGAGACAGAACAAGAACCCTCTCAAACTCTTGAATTACTCTGCTGCTCAGAATGCGTATTTCCTATCAACTGCATCTGTTATTGTTCCTCTTCAGCTGAGAGTGAAAATGGAGAGACACTTCATTCAGAGTCTTTCCCCTTGGTTTAGATCCAATTCCACAGAGGACTTCACAGATTGACATCCAACCCTGCCTTTCGGTCACACACACCGGCGGATCAGACACAGACGCCTCTTTTTTCACTGCCTCTTGTTAAATTTACATCTCCAAAAATCACTCGCCACAATAAATCAGAAACCAAATGGAAAACAAGGCACTGTCACTGAACCAACCATTGCTACGTAATTTCATGGCTTTATGCATGGTGGAAACCATTAGACGAGTGGCTTCCCTGAACGTGACATCATTTATCCACAGGCCAGCCCACCTGGACACAAAGTAATGGGAGACTGTGTCAGAGATTCAGTGCTTTCTCAAGCTGAAAACTCTGTATCATGTCATCCTTGCCATATCTGCTCAAAGACCCTCTATGCAACCTGATACTTAATTTCATCCATCACTTCCTAAAGAAATACAGGCTGCATATCCTTTATCTTCGACCTCAGGTCATGGGATTCAGTATTAGGTGGGTGTTTATACTGATACAGTCAGTAGAATTGATAAAGCGACTCAAATTCCAAAGTTATTTGAAAAAGACATCTTATAATATTTTTCTTATAGTTTGCAACATACTGAAAGTAACAACTGACCTTTTCTTCCATATTGTGACATAAATCCAAGATTCTAAAAAAAAAAAATATATATATATATATATATGTATATATATATATATATATATATATATATATATATATATATATATATATACATACATATATATATATACACACACAATTTATGGTGGGGACTGCATAAATTGTGTGTGTATATATATATATGTATGTATATATATATATATATATATATATATATATATATATATATATATATATATATATATATATATATATATATATATATATATATATATATATATATATATATATATATATATACATACATATATATATATACACACACAATTTATGGTGGGGACTGCATTGGTATTAAGATGTGGTTGTTGTAGTCAAAATGTAAAAATCCAGATTGGATAAGTAATGTTTTGATTAAAACATTAGAAAATGAAAC
This sequence comes from Carassius auratus, assembly GCF_003368295.1. Classification (NCBI taxonomy): domain Eukaryota; kingdom Metazoa; phylum Chordata; class Actinopteri; order Cypriniformes; family Cyprinidae; genus Carassius; species Carassius auratus. The sequence continues at coordinate 901,338 of NW_020525031.1, read as the reverse complement.
ATATGTATGGATGAAGTGTCCACGAAAAGATCAATAACAATATGCATTTACAGAATAGATACAATAGATTAATTTTAATTTCATGCTGAAATGCACTTTTTTTCTGTTGTTGCCTTAAAATTGCTGCAGTGATGACCTGTTTTTGTAGGCCAACCCGGAAGTTAGCATCACCTTTGTCCCCTGGACAAAAACCCAAGAGATTTTTCCATTGGTTTTTTGGATTACTGTTAAAAAAAACAGAAAACAGCTCTATGCTGCCAGAGATGCTGCTCAGTGCTCCTGCAGCCTACACTGAGCAACATAGAGCGCCCTCTCGCGGCTGTAGATGGTTATGTTTTCTCTTGGTTCTTGGTTCTTAATAAATGGGACTTATAGTCCAGTGCGACTTACAGTGTTGGGTATAGTTACTTTGGAAAGTAGTTAGTTAGGTTACAACGTTACCATCAATTAAAAGTAATCAGTTATGATACAGCGTTACCTATTCATAAAAGTAACGCGATAGAGTACTCATGCGTTACCAAAAATTAAAAGCAGTTAGCAGCGGCTCACACATGGCAGACACAGCCCCTGGCCCCTTTAAATGCACCTAGAAGTCGTGACTCCCGACAATGAATAACGTCAGTCATCCGACTAAATTAACACTGCAGGATAACAATAACAGGAAAGACAGTCAGCAATAGGCTATTCCACATGGCGTTTTATTTATTTATTATCACAGAACATATTATTAATCAAAATTCGCACCTACCCAGCCCGGGTAGCCTAGGCTACTGTATATTATGAGCACCACAAGATAACTCCTGATTTTTCTTTAACTTTAAATAATGCAGTTATCAAAGTACAAGTATGCTTACTTGTAAACACAACCTTAAACAGGCTTGCAGATTTAAATCCATTTAGAAATGATGAACAACCAGCCAGCCAACGATCTAACAGAAATTAACAGCTGCCTGTCAAACAAAAATGATAACAAACCGACCAAATTAAATCCTTCACTGCCACACAGGCAAATGACAAATCGCTTAATAGCCGAACTAATTATTATTAAAGTGTCACTCACAGAGTGTGCATTTTACCGTTATGTTCTTTTCTTTTTCGTTGACAAATTGAAAATAATGTGCGTACTTCCATAAACCAAATGCTGTCCTCTCTGCCATCTTGTCGGGAGTTCGAAAAAAAAAAACCCCACACTCACACAGGGTCAGGCGCAGGGCACAGACGTATCACAGCCATTGACTTTACGGTCACAGAGCTTCGGCTCCGCTGATACATCCGCATGTGGCACAGTAGACCTAGGCATACTGTCTGACAAAAAGCTGGCTGCAGTCGGGATTTTCCTTTCCTTAAAATAACGGATTACTTTTTTTTAAAAAATAACGAAGTTACTGATTACTTCCGCACAAAATTAACGCGTTAAGTTACACATTTCAGGAAAAAAGTAATTAGAGTACTCTAACGCGTTACTTTGTAATGCGTTACCCACAACACTGGCGACTTATATGTGTTTTTTTTCCTCGTCATGACGTATTTTTGGACTGATGCGACTTATACTCAGGTGCGACTTATAGTCCGAAAAATACGGAAGTTCTGTGACCAACAAAAGTTTCTAATTCTTAAACTTTTGGTCATGTCACACTGGGTTTTGATATTTACCCATGTTTCATGTTCCTGTCATGTGTTTCTCTACCCTGTCATGTGATCCTGCTATTAGATCCTTTGTTCAGTGTGTCATGTTGTTATTGGTTGTCTTAGTCATGTGTCTTGTTTCTCATTGGTTGGATTGTGTCATGTGACCTGCATTGTTTGGTATAAGTAGCTATCATGTTGCCATTGTCAAGTCATCGTCAAGTATTGTTCTTGTAACCCTCTGTTGGTGAGTTTATGTTTCAAGTCAAGTCAAGTCAATTCTCGTCTCTTTTTGTATTTTAAATTTCACTTGTTCAATAAACTGTACTTTCATTCATTAGGCTTGCCTTTGGTGGATTATCGTTACAGGTCATTGAAATTAATTTCACAAATGCACAATACTTGCTGAGCCTGAAGTGTCTACCTGATCTCGTGCCATAAATGTACCTGGGGGCACTTTTTAGCAAGACACGAAATAAGTACAAATATACATATCACTGCAGTTTCCAAAAGAAATGAACACTAGAGGCAGTAAAACTCTGACACCTTTTATTCCTTTTCGCACAAATTTACAGAGTTTCGATTAATAAAGCACAATTTTTGAAGAATTGCTTGAAGAATATCAAGTAACGACTTCAAAACAATATTAATATGCTGGGAGATTTGCATTTGTGAACATTATCGGGCAGGTTTAGGGTTGGTTTTTGGTGTAGGGCATATTTTCAACATGATACAGCATTAACTTTTAGCGACAGTCCCCGGAATTTGAATACTGGACCACTGAAATATGTAACTATAGCAACGTCATAAAAACGTGCAAGGGTTCACTTATTGAACCTGTACTTTAGCTCCACACAGTGGACATTTATCTCTGAAATGGCGGCAAAATGTGCAGTAAGGCACATAAAAAAAATTGTGTTGTAGAAAAGTACCCAGAGGTACCTATTTTTATGATACTAGGTTGGCTAAAATGCTGACTTATTTCCAGGTTTTGGCCTACAAAGATATTCTCAAAATTCAATTTAAATTAGCCTGACCAAAGTTAAAATTGCAATTTTACCTGATAGTGATGAGTCATTACTCACTATATTCCAAACTGCTAGAGCGTTTTGTTTTTAGCACTTCATCTCTCTGTTATTTTGCCATAAGCTGATGAAAACAGCTGCGAGAACACGGTCTATCTCCTCTGCACAGATGATCCTCTCTCTGGATTCCTTCTGGGTTTGGCCACATGTTTCTTCAGTTCAATGAGGTGGATTCTGTCACCACTGGCTCAACAGATACACAACAGCTTATTTGTTGTTAGTTAAATATAACTCAGTCCTCCTCAGGCAGGAGTCTGTTTAAGAGTTTTATCTTCTCTAAAGCTTTTGACAAATGTCATTTTTCATGTGATAAAAACAGCCATATGGAGAAGCAATACATTAAGTGTTTCAACAACAAAATAAAATAAAGTTAGCTTGAAGCCATCGGATTGTGGGTTAAAAATAAGTTCTCAGAGAAATTGATTCCAATAAGCCTACAAACGGCAATGTAACTTCAGTTTAATATATAAAAGAGTGGTCTGCGAAAGCTTTTAGATAACAAAGTTATAGCTTTGGAAAGATCATTCATTGTCCACAGCAGTCTGGCTGTCGCTCTGTATAGGGATCTAAAAATTCAATATAAAAGACAGTGAGAAAGCTAGTTCTCTCTCATTCAACTGATATGGTGACACATGCTACAGGAGCAAGTAGGTTTGGGGGTCAGGTGATTTGTTCTGTGTCAGGAGGACTGTCTCCTTCTCTAATGTTCTTATGTAAAGTCATTTTTTCACAGTTATAATCACTTCCAAACAAAATAAATCTCTGAGCACAACATGGTTGACTAAGGCACACACCATTTACACACCCACCCATCATTTACTCACTCTTATGTTGATTCAGACCTGCATTATGTTCTTTCTTCTGTGGAACAAAAAGAGATTTAATAAGTATCCAAGTGGGTAAATTTAATCCAGATGCAGTGACCTTTGGCTCACTTTAGTGCTTAATAAAGTACCCAAACATGTCAGCAAAACTTACATGTGGTTTGATGATAATTTTCCATGTTGGCCGGCCAGTTTTGGTGAACACAACACAAAATTAAAGTCATTTTAACAGTAAAATTGTGGCTGTCAGCATCTTGCCCTTCAAGCTCTAGTCTAATAGACATGGAAATGTTCACATGCCTTCTGGAATTTTAATAGCAAACATATAATGTGCAAATGTAGAAAATTTGGGGGTGAATTATTCCTTTGAATTTCATTCTGTCAGATAAACAAAGAAACCCTATGCAAAAATGGTTTGAAATTCTTGCTTACCCTACCTGAAGAGTCTGAGTAAATTTGCAGGAGCGTTCTCTGCTGAACAGTTTTCTAAGAAAACCATTAAAAATGACCTTTGATAACAAAAGAACAAACCAAAGCAGTGAAAATGGAAAAGAGAGAGCTGTCAAAATAATATTTGGGCTCAGAGATGATTGCCCTTTGTACTTGAAAAACCAAAACAAACATTCTGGTTAGAAGTCAAGAAACATTCAAACCTTCAGAAGTTTTCAGCACAAAAGTTCAGACGATCATGCATAGGTCCTCCTTCAAACATCTGTAAACTTTGGCAATTTTTTACATAAATGTAGAAGACGCATTAAAGATACTTGCTTTATTGAAAAAAATAATCAACTAATCGATTAATCAGGTATACTCAGCATAGTTATTTGATCTTATAAAATATTTGTATTCTATTGTGGTACTGAGTGGTCTAACCTATCACGGTAATGTTAAGAAACCAATAGCCAATCAGAGGCATTTATCTCTGAAGCTGGGGTTTTACAAAATCCACTCATTTCCTTTTAAAATGGAGTGTTTAGCATGCACTCACTGACTCAGTTCTTCACTCTCACAAATGCTCTCATTATAACCAATGAAGTGTAGAAAATATAAAAATTAGAAGTGATTGACAATGGAGGAAAACTGCACAAACAAAATTAAAGATAAACAAACAAATAAAAAAGAAACGAAATTAAAATATGTGTGCACAAATAAATAAATAAATATGCAAGGAGATAAATAAATAGCAAAATAAATAAGATAATAAAACTAATAAATTACTTTATCAAGGACAATAATAATAATTAACAAATTTATAATGTGTCAAAATTATGCTGTTCTAAGATACATTAAAGGGATAAACTGAGGTTGGTAAGGTACATTCAGTTATTCCAAAGTAAATGCAGGGCCTAATAAGGAACAATGTGTAGGCCAAGAAGGAGTATTCTATAAATACGGAAAATGCTGTTGTCCTTTGACATAAGATTATAGTAGCCAATTTTGAGTCAGAAGGATTCTGTGGAGTTTCAATGAACCTTCTGGAACACACTATTCTTTGATCAGGAAGGTTCAAAGTATTATGAGGGTTTAAAGTGTCAGAGAGTGCAACTATGCTCCGCTCATAGCACCGGAACAGAATATCATGCCATTATGACCCAATTTCAACCTCTTCTCTGAGCACACATATACATATTCATGAACTCACTAATCAGAGACCAACCATATGCATCCACAAAAGAGGAGATGTTAATTATTACCAGACGGCTCAAAGAGCACAAAGTGCTCATTAAGGTTTTGGTACAAAATAGAGAGATGCATATGTACAACAATATATATATATATATATGTGTGTGTGTGTGTGTGTGTGTGTGTGTGATTTTCTAATTGGAGGGAGATACCTGGAGAGATAGGAAGGGAATAAAGGAACAGTGCCATAAATTGGATTGGAGTATAAAACTAATATTAAAGTATCAAATAAAGATAACATAAAAAAATTTTAAAATATGAATAATATGAACTAATGTCAGGAAAAAAAAAACACATACATAAACACATGAGCACATAAATCATTTTTCCTGAAAATGCTATATATTAATGCATTGGACTAAAACTTTCTGATTTTGCTCACACTGAGTATTTTATAGTTTTATTTAATATCAATTTTGTTCTTCTTTGTTACACTTGTGGTGTTCCCAGCTGCCATTCTACAGCAGATATGTCATCTTCAATGAAAAAGGGCAATGGCAGGAAATAGGAAGGTGAGTTGGAAGCTTTAAAAAATTACCCATTTCCATGGAAGCCTTATGCGAACTCCTACGCAGAATTAGAAATGTCAGATGTTCCCTCATGTAAACAAACACACAACATCCAACATCCATCCATGCTTCCAAGACTATAAACACACACTGCACCTCTCCCAAACTGTGGCTTTGTTTAAATCTTTCACAAAATCAGAAAAAAAATTACATTATCTTTTGCATTCTACCATTTTGTATTTCAGTGTCTTGGAATTACAAAAGCCCAAAATGTCTAAAGCACAACTGTTAAGTCATTTAATTCCTAGCTCCTCTACAAACCTGCTGCTGTCAACAACACATTGAGCTGCTATGATAGAGGAATTATCCCACAGACAACAGCAAATCCTAATCCTGTTACTCTGGGATACTAGCCGGTGCTAATGTGGTTTGATGTAAACTCCTTCCCACAAAATACATCAAAAGAGATTTATGAAAAGAATATGAAGCAATTTAAAAGACAATATTTTATTATTGATTTACAAAGGAAGAGTTTTGGAACACTTTTAGATTCATGTGTGGAACAAAATAATAATCCTGTAAATATAAGTCAGTTTTATTGATAATACAAAGGCTGTACAGAAATTAAGTTTCAACTACAGAACAAAAAAACACAAAAGGAGGAACAAGTGGCACAAACTAACACATGACTAGTTGTAATATAAACACAGGTGGAACTTTTGAATGATGATTTTAAATTCATACCAAAACAGCAAAAAAAAATATTGAAATGAAATATTATTACAATTTAAAATTATTTTCTTTTTAAAATATATTTTAAAATTGTATTCATGTGATGGCAAAGCTGAATTTTCAGTGGGCACTATTTCAGTATTCAGTGTCGCATAATATTTATATATACACACACACACACACATTTTCTACAAATAGTTAAATATGCTGTATTCACGACAAACAAGATCGCATACTTGTACCAGATTTGTGTATATTTCATGTGAAAAAGACCTTTAAAGCTGTAAACATCACAAGACTATGTTTACGAATGTCTAGAAAGAAAACAATAAATTAAGCTATTGATAAAATCACGAGAAGCATAAAACTGCATCAGCACACTCTTCCTTCTGAGGGATGTATACACTGCTTATAAATGACTGCAAGGTCAGATACATACATACATTATATATGTGTGTGTGTGTGTGTGTGTGTGTAAATGTAACGGAGGCCAGCGAGTAGTGCTGTGCAGGTAAACCTCACTCCCCGATCTCAAGAGACGCACTAGCGACAGACGCTAGTGGCTGTAGCCATTTAGCCTCCTTGTTAGTGTGTCCGCCTCCCATGCCGGAAGACCCGGGTTCGAGCCTCGCTCGGAGCGAGTGCGAGGAGTGTCAGAGAGGACCCGGGTGAGAGGGGTTACATTGGTGCCGTGACCCGGATGGGAGTGAGGTTTAGGGGGGTGAGTGTAACGGAGGCCAGCGAGTAGTGCTGTGCAGGTAAACCTCACTCCCCGATCTCAAGAGACGCACTAGCGACAGACGCTAGTGGCTGTAGCCATTTAGCCTCCTTGTTCGTGTGTCTGCCTCCCATGCCGGAAGACCCGGGTTCGAGCCTCGCTCGGAGCGAGTGCGAGGAGTGTCAGAGAGGACCCGGGTGAGAGGGGTTACATAAACATATATCACTCAAGCCTCGATGACAGTGTAGACGATGATGTAAAACCTGATATCAAGTGAGCACAATATCATAAAAACACACAGACACAGTTAGGCTAAAGTATATCAGCATATAGTATTATGATCTCACAACGCTGCATACGAGCAAACATTACTGTACATCTATGCACATGTGCCTAGGGACATCATTAGAGGAAACAACTGAGAGAATGACTGTGTGTGTGTGTGTGTGTGTGTGTATCCATATACCTCACAGAGGTGTGAGCTAAAGAGTTCAACTAACAAAGCTCTGCTAACTTCAGATCCGTTTCCATCCAATCGCGTTCTGAGTAGCTATATCCTCAGGGAGGTTGAGAAGCTCTAAAAACTGCAGCATATATACATAGTCTATAACAGGCATTAGCTGAATATGATATGAATCTGAAGATGAAAGTACAGTTTCACTGCTCTTATTATGGGAGGGATTGTGTATGTTTCTTGCCAATTCTCTATCTTGATTGATTGCCATCACAGACATTACTCATTTTCTGACCCTACTGACAGGGCACAAATAATCAAAAGCCCTCTGGGGAATTGACTGCTAAATAACAACTCATCCTGACATCAATTTCTGAACTGAACACATCTCTTAATCTGAGGTCCACACAATGGAAAATACATGGGTGTTCCAGCAAGGGTGTACAGTAATGACAGATGTAAATAAAGAACAGGCTGCTGCAGAATGTTGTTTCTGAGAAATATTTTTCTGCTTTTGCTCTGCAGTCAATAAATCATGTTAAACAAACTCACATTATTCAGTGCAAAGATGCCCTCCGGTGTGGCCCAGAATTTAAAACTAACATCATGAGTGTCTGTGTAAAGGATGTAACAGAGTTAAAAGTTGTTGACTTTGTGTTTTCAGTTATCGAATACCCACCTGGCTAAAAAAAAAAAAAATAGAGTGGGGTAAAATGTGTCACCATGTTAATCCAGCACTGAGAGATGCACTTCAGAAAAGCATTAAGAACTTGTTTTAAGCCAAAAAAAACTACATTTTCCACATGGCATTTGTCCAAACGAATTTATCCCACTCTAAAACTTTGGTCTCAGTAAGATTTTAATTTTAATCTTTTTTCTTTTTTTCTTTTTTTTGGAAAGAAATTACTACTTTTATTTAGCAAGGATGCATTAAATTGATTTTATTTATTGTTTTGCAATCAAACAATCCTGATAAAAAATGTATTATGATTTTCACAAAATTATTAAGCTGTACAACTGCCTTCAACATTGATAATAATGTTTCTTGAGCACCACGTTAACATATTAGAATAATAAATGCAGCCTTGCTGAGCATAAAAGATGTTTTTCAAAACTATTTTAAAAATCTTACCGACCATGCATTTTTTGACTGGTAATGTTGTTGAATCACCAAGATATAAGACACTGTCTTTTGTTTTGGCTACAGATTAGACATGAATTATTCAATAATTTATTTCTGCTTAAATGGTATTTGTTGGATAAAGCCTGCCAGATCCTCCAGGGTAAACAGCTCCATTAGTGAGCTTTGCGTCCAGATTCAGTAAATGTTAAATATCATACAATTATGAAAACTGTTACAAGACTTGCTAATGAGAATTTACATGTAGCATAGACTTTTATCCAATGTGGCTTAAAAAGCATAAATAATAGTGGCTTATGCAAGTAGAATCATGTCATTTTTAATTAATTTATTGTATTCTCTGTTGCTAAAAGGCAACTTAAAACATAAAAAGTACTCTTAAATGATTGATTGTAAATTGATTTTTTTAAGCATTATATTGTTAGTATTTCCTTCACTTTCATGAGAAACTCATCAGCTTCAAGAGCTGGGCATTCAAAAATAGCCCAAAAATCTATGCAATTTCATGTTGCTGGGAATGGCTGTGCCATCAGTACAAATAACAGCAGGGACAATCACCAAGGATGGCACATTTCAAAGCCACACTATGAATGCTGCTTGTGTAACATTTGAACTTGTCTTACGTCAACAGCGTTCATTGCCTGATATGCTAATGACTGACATTCACTGCAGTTCACCAGGGTAAGACGATGAAGAAGCTAGCTGATCACTTTTAAAGCACAATATTCATTGGAAGCATGTGAAACAGCTTAATTCCATATTCCTAATTAATTCCTTAAGTCCAAACAAACAAACTAACCCTCAGTTATTGTGTCCTGTTACACAATTACCATGACTGCCTATACCTATGAATTACAAATGCAATGTTTTTTTGTTTTTTGCCATTGCGTGCAGTGCATCATTCATTAATCAGACAGGTTTAGTTTCTAGGTTTGGTTGATAACAAAGATCGGAGGAGAGACACTAAATAAATGAATCAGTGTGTGTGTGTGTGTATGTTTATATGCTGAAACTGAAAAATGTATCATTCTAAATTAAACATTCAGATTAGTGTACATTAGTGGTTGTGATGTGACCTGAGCAAATAAAAAAAAATGGTTTTAGATTTTATGCACCTAAAGTCCCAGTAGTGCAAAGGGCAGCAGTAAAGCAGGTGAACAGCATATATGATAATGACTGTTTACTTTAATGATAGCAGTGCCCTGCACTGCCCGGACAAAGCCCTCCACTTAATACCCATCAGCAATTATGCTAAATTGCTCTATTCTCCAAACCAGCAGCTGTCCATAAACAGGGTGGGCTGCTGTTTCCCAAAGACCTTCTGTAGAGGTAAGAGAAGTCCGGGCACCAAGCCCAAACTCAAAAAAAGCCATTAGCACACTCAAAAGAGTTACAAATGCCATGAAAGAAATCGACACTAATGGATAGCCAAAGAGCAGCAAACCATTTCCTATTAAATTCTCCCATTATCTATGTTAAGCCAGGAATAAAGAAAGAATTAAATTATCACTGATGTGTTCTTAATTACTTTTCCTCATATTTGTGACTAATTACTCTGGACATAGCCTCAGCCTCCTCTCCAAAACTTGAATGAATGAATGAAAGCATAAATAATATTATTTCAGCAGATTCTAAATGCAAGACTTTAAGACCTTTTTATGACCAAGTTTTTTAGTTTTTGTTTGTAAAGGTAAATTTAAAGGAACAAAATATGTCAATATGTTCAATATGGAAATGTCTAGGGAGCAGGGATTCATTGTCTACAGACAATGAGTTGCATTAGTAACAATTCTACACTTTTTTGCTCTGAGACACTACAATATGGAAATAACTTTTACTGTACTTCTGACCAGTCATGTTCCTCCTTAATACTTCTGTCTTGTTTTCTCATGCAAATTAAAGATTCTAAAATCAAGATGCACTTACTTGAGATAAAAAAAAGGCATAAGAAAAGAAGTCTTGTTTTCTGTGGAACTGATTAAAGTTAAATGAGTTTATGCTTGGAATTAAGAACAAATTCATGCTTAAAACAAGAACAAATTTCTGCAAATCGGCTCACAAAAAGTACACTTCTCTGACAGATAATTGTTCTAGTTTTTGGTCGATTTTTAAGCTGCATTTACATGAGAATCAAATGTTTAAGAATTTAAAGCTGTTTAAATATTTTTTATTAATAAAACAAACATGCTGAGAAATATTTTTTTCAATGCATGCAACATTTAATGCCATGACATGAATTAAATTTACTTGCTCTAATTTAAGACTTTTAATGACCTTATCCCATTTTAAGACCCCCTGAAAATATAACAGGAAAACATCTACAGCACTATAAGGAAATATGAATCATATACTCGTTATTTGCAACAAAAATCATAATAATAATAAATAAATAAAAACTGGGTCAGAAAAAAAAAATATTGCTTCTGAATGGGCATCTACCAGCACGGGATAACTAAGTGCTAACCAGCCAAACCTTGACCTCTTGATCCCTCCAAACAACTTTATCATCTTGAAATCCAACAGAGCAAAGACCTCTGAATTTCCTGGTGTGAGTTTGATGAAGAGAGGCGTGCAAGTGCACTCACTTCCTGCAAGGTGAGAGAAAACTGTTCAGTGCTGGGCACGGCTTTGAGGAAACAATACTGCAATCACACAACCGTGAGCTGCAGCAGAGGTCAGAGGTCAGAGGTTAGAACAGATTATGAGAGGCTACAGACCATTGGTCTGAGTGAGGAATAAATTCCTTTGAAAAAAAAAATATCACAGAAGGCCTTGATTTGATCAAGAGCAAGATGACCTTTTGTTGGTTGTGTCTTTCTTTTTAGAAAATTCTGAGGAAGAGGCACATAAATCCAGTGGGCCCCAAAAAAGTATTTAACTGTCAACTAGCATTTAGGCATTTATGAATGGCAAAGGCAATGTGTTACATAACAAAATACGAAATCATATTTCCAAGTAAATATAGCACAAACACACATTTAAAGCAAAACATTTTTACAAAAGAAGTTTGTTTTACCAACAATAGAGATGTTGTCCATAAAGTAAATTCTTCAAAAAGTATCGCACGTCCAGATTATATTCATACTACAACACTTTCATATATAGAATGTTCTTTTTTAACGGTCTAAAAGTAATGACTTATTCAAACAAAGTACCTCCTTAGAGAGTATGTGATTTCGGATGCAGCCATGATCTTAAAATAACCATGATGGTTAAGAAAAGCGAAGGCACTTCTGAGAAAGGTCAGTCATCATTTGTTAGCAAATGCCATTTGATATTTTGCAAAACTAGCGCAATGACATTCATACATTTTTATGTGTATCTTAAGTGTCTAAACACTTTTTTGCGGACACAGTATATTCAGTGGGGAGACTGAAAATCTCCAGACTTCACTGAACAGACAGAAAGTGCTCAAACTGATATAATAAGATGGTCTGTTAATGACAGTGGGTGTACAATCAGATTAAAGTAAGGAAACCAAAGATACGCCATAAGTGCACATTTCTTAATGTACAGATGCACACAGGTAAGTTTTATGTGAAGTAAGCAATGGACAATCTCAAATTTACTGCTGAAAACTAATCATGTTTAACATTTGTGTCAAATATGGCATATAGTATTATTAGAGTCCCAATCAAAAACCAATAAAATGAAAACTGAAAACTGGTTTCAATGAAGATTAAAGCTGGTCTTAAAATCATTAATAGTCACTTTTTTAATTAATTTATTTAATTTGCATTTGTGCTGTTACTGAGGTTACTTTATAGCCTACTCCAACATAAGATTCACAGTCCTCAGTAGTGCTTTTGCTACAGATTCACATGCCTTCTGTGGTTGCAGTTTGCTAATCAGTATGCAAACAGACTATAGGTTCATACCATTATTTTCTGAGATGACCACTAGATGACACTTGCCAGATTAAACGTAACAAAATAGGGTCACAACAATGCAGCATACTGCTATAAGTAGTCTACATTTCAAACTGTGCAGTATATACAGTATTATTCTATTCCCATTCCAAAAGGCATTATTTCGTGGAGGAATGAACTTGAGAAATGCTATAGGTCTGTTTCATTTAGTAATCATTAGATGAGATCATTTTGTTAAAGTGATTCATTTTGAGTAAAATGTTTGTGAAGTTTGGGAAAATAACATAAATGTTGCACATGTTCTCTATGAATAAGAAATTAATTAAAACGAATGGGTTTTCTTGCTGCTTCTGTGCACATTAATTCCCACTGAAACCCAAAGAAGGAGAACCAGGGCTTTTTAATGTTTGGTTATAAGGCTTAAAATTTTGATTTAGTCCTAGTAGTCTACCACTTTTTATTAGATGTAAGCAACCATTAAACCATAAATGTAATTAAAAAAAAAAACAGATCAGATCTTAACTAGCATATATATTTAAATTATTGGAAAATCTCTCCAAAACGAGGGTTTTTTGTGACTCGCTTTATTTACATTCAACTATGTTCACTATGCATAAAAAAATTTGTAAATAAGAGAATTTCAACACCATATATTTCATATTCACTGTGTGTGTGTGTGTGTGTGTGTGTGTTTGAAGACAAACTGAAGAGTGCAGAGGAGCGGCTACAAATTAAACAAGATCAATCATGTTGCATATGCAAAAACACAAAGCAGGGATCATATTTATCAAATACCTTTAAAGCGCATTACTGTGTCGGAGTTATATATTAGTCAGAGTAATATATTATTTAGTTCAGGGCTGTGAAGCACAGACATCACATGCTATATTCCAGAACATTGGAAGTGTCCTAGTGGAAGCAGATTTCTTCCACGCCTGCTGTGACCAGACAGCCTCATTGAATTCTCTGCTGGTGTGTTTTGCCGATGCTGAGCGCTTAGGAAAAACGTATCTGTCATATTTACTGCAGCTGTGTAATTTTATTTATAAGGCATACTCCAGTATGAGTTCTGATGGGAGGCAGCCATCTGGTGGTGAAGCTCCTCACTGCATACTAAAAAACAGCACTTGATAAATAATACAAAAAGCAGCCTACATGCACATACTGTAAGTGTGTTCAGCATTGACAGAGGTTTCTTTTAAAGCCCCAGAGTAATGGCTTGACCTGTGCTGTGCTATTTTCTTATTGAACCAGATCCATTTGTGGTGGGACAAATTAAAAGGCTAATTTATTTTTATTTTATCTATTTATTTTACCAAGGATCCATTAGATAAGTCAAAACCACAGACCTTTATTTGATTGCTATATGCCTATGGTATTGTTTTGACCCCCTCATCTGATTGAAAAAGTGGCGGATTGTAGAATCCGAAGTAAACACCCACAGTTGTGTATGTTTGACAGCTACATATAACACACAAAGCAACATTGATCACGTAATAAAAACAGTTACTCACACTTGTGTGGCTGGTGCCTTCGATGGAAGGTATGCAAAGACTGTGTTTGTCCACCACTTGGCACTGCACAGCTTCTTGTTGTCTTCGGAGCATCTTTTTCATTTGGTTTATGTCTAAACCTTCATTCATCTCATTATTTACACTAACCATTATTTAGCCCTACTGGGTACACGCTTTTGTGTGACTTATACACAGCTCTACATGTACTTGCATAACATGTACATTACTTACATGTACTTTATCATCATAACCCACCTTTTTCTGCATTTCTTTGTGCTTTGAGATGATCCAGCACATGTTCCTTCTCTCCACTACAAGTCTGATGTTTCGCAGTAGCAGAAAGGCAACAGAAGCCTGTCAATATTCAAAGATGTGTCACATTCTGGTGGAAACCCAAGTCAGAAATGGCATGTGGCTTGTATAAGCCAGGCCAGTGGTCTTTTTCAAACAAACATGAAATGCAGAAAGGATATTTTTAAAATCTCATCACTGAGCATTAACAGACACACTTTGCAATGTATACTTTACAGGGGTCTGTAAAAGAAGTTAACAATTTGTAAAGAAATTATGCTGTAAAATGTAGCTTGTGCATTGTGAAAGGTATTGTTGCATGATTGAGGAAAGGCTTACGTCAAATCAAAACCAAATCTTTATTTATATACCACTGAACAGCATTAAATATGAAAATAGTGTGTCAATAATGCAAAAAGGCAGTTCATTATTGAATTCAATGTCATCATCCAGCTCACTTCAGTTTGGTTTAAATAGTATCTGTGCAATCAAGTAGAGGATATCACTGGAAATTAAGTGTCCCCAACTAAGCAAAGCCAGAGGCAACAGTGGCAAGGAACCACAACTCAGTGAAAGAATGGAGAAAAAACCTAGGGAGAAACCAGGCTCAGGATAACAAGCTCTTCAAAACATTTATAAGATATTTTCGCGCACTATCAAATCTATCGCACTTGAACAAATGTTGCATTGCTGTTGCAGCATTGTGTGATGTTCAAGGGTTCGGTTTACATATCATGCCTTTGATATCTTTGTAATTCTTGACCTACAAAGCAAAGGCTTCACATCACACCCGAGAGGATCACAAACATCAGAGAGCAGTCTTTGTTGTTGACTATCTTTTCTGACAAATTCCCTTCTGAGCAATAAATTACTGACAGAGATACATTGACTGTTTATTTATATTACTCATGAAACCTCATTAGCAATGATCCCTCTTTTATTATTTCTTTCTTTTTGTTCTGGTAGACATTCTTTATATTATATATATATATATATAAAATCTGCTGTGTTACATAGATTTGGTAAGAGGTGTTGACTACAACTTTTTACAAATATATAGTCTGTGTTGTTCCTACAACACAAAAGCTGTTCTTTTACTGTGAAGTAACAAACATATCTGATTACAGCATCTAACAGGTCATTGTTGCCACCTTATTCCTCATCTTAATTTACCATTAATAATTTAAAAACTGACACCTTTGTTGGCAACAGTGTTGTTTCAGACACTATTCCAGTGGTGACGATCTCCCTAGCCTTTGGACTTCTTCGAAGAAAAGCTGATTTAATCATTTTATTTGAACTGCTATAATATAAGAGCTGTCTGTAGCTGTCTGGATTCTGAACTAGCTTTTAATTTTTTTTTCTTTGAAAAATATCTACAGACTTCTAATCTCGCTGGATATATGTATATTTAATAATGGCGAATGAGAATATGCTTCCAGCCCAAGAGGCTGCCAAAATCTACCACACCAATTATGTGAGAAATGCCCGGGCCATCGGTGTCTTGTGGGCTGTTTTCACCATATGCTTCGCCATCATTACCGTGGTGGTCTTCATTCAGCCCTACTGGATTGGTGATAGTGTAAACACCCCGCAGGCTGGATACTTTGGGCTTTTTCACTATTGTATTGGCAACCCCATCACCTCCGAATTGGTCTGCAAAGGAAGTGTGTTTGATTTTGGTTCGATCCCCTCAGGGGCTTTCAGGACTGCTATGTTTTTTGTAGGCACCTCAATGCTCCTTATCGTAGGCACCATTGTGTGCTTGGGTCTTTTCTTCTTCTGCAACTCTGCAAGTGTGTACAAGATATGCGCATGGATGCAAACATCTTCAGGTGAGCAAAGTGTTTACTAGTTAGCCTTGTTAATAAGTAAAAAATTAAAGCTGTTTAAAAAGATGAAACTACAAAATTTGAAACATTTGTATGAATATATTTACTAAGGGTAGACACCTGTATAAGGTTAGACATTCGTGTACTTATTTATTTGCTATTGATCATGAGGCTGTGAGGGACGGTTGCACTGTCTTAAAGGGAAAGGTGATTAGTTTAGTTAAAATAAACAGTATGAAAAAGATTTGAATGCTAATCAGTATCTGTGCATTCCGTGACAGCATCCGTCTGTAGTAAACCTGCAGCTGTCTGTCAACATTTAAAAGCATCATCAACTGTGCGTCTATCACTCACAAAGTTATAGTGAAAAATGCAATACTGCCTCTAATCTAAATAAATGGATATTGTAGGCATTTAAAGGGAAAAGTTATGGAAAAACGTAACCTTTGCACTTGATGTTGTAGCTGTGTTGATGGTGATGGGTTGTATGATTTATCCGGACGGCTGGGATGCCCCGGAGGTAAAGCGGATGTGTGGTGAGAGGACAGACAAGTACACGCTGGGGAACTGCACCATTCGCTGGGCTTATATTTTAGGCATTATCAGCATCCTGGACTCAGCGTTACTGGCACTGCTTGCTTTCACTCTGGGCAACCGGCAAGACAATCTGCTGCCAGATGACTTCGAGGTGGAGGGTAACGGTAAGAGAAGTATTGGAATGATTTTGAGAATAATTAAAATGTATTTACAACTCATAATTTAGAGCAGAACATTAAGTTACACTGGCTATGAATTGGACAGAATGTGCTGATGAATTTATTAATGTATCATTAGATTAATAATAAAATAATTATCCATAAATCATGTCAAGTATCTATCCTACTAAATAATTCATGACTATATTTAGGTTGCAGTAACTTGAAGAATTTTTAAACGCACAATTTTAGTGTTGTTGTCTCCTTTTGTTTATAGATAAAGCCTGAATCCAAAAGATCTGAACTGCAGTGGACACGGAACTGGACATTTATAGTAAATAACTTTTTTTTTTTTTTAACTGAATCCCAGATTGACAAACCCAGTTTTACTGTACTAAATAGCTATTGAAACAATCAATTGTTTTGCACATACTTAGCAATATAACATCTTGCTTTAATCTTTACTTTTATCTTTCCAAAAGATCAGTGTGTATTACAATGAAAAGTACCCTGCCGTTTTTACCTCCAATTTATATCATTTCAAGGTTGTTGTTTTTTTGTTTTTTTAATAAAAGCAAATCAAACAAACAGGTGCATCCATCTTCCAAATGCTTTATTAAAACACTTCTATCCAGCTAAATAATCTTAGCTTAGATGCAATAGTAGGATTTCTTTTAAAAACTGTACATGGCTGTAATATACAGATCAAGGCAAACTCTTTGGTACACATATATACAGACACACACGCATGCACATGCGCGCACACATAAATCATACATACAACACACACTCTGACAATAAATGTTTTTTTTTTTGTTCCCCCCCCCCAAAATTTCACTTTTGGTGGCCCTTTTACTTTATGTGGAAGCATCATGTGTACACAAAATGTACTGACCATGAGTGAGAAGATTTCAGCTCTTTAAAATCGAATCTGGGGCAGACAAGATCAAAACCTACTGAATTAATAAACACAGCTGAGAGAGGTGTGGCGAATCTTGACGCAGAACAGAAACAACCTTAACTTATACTCTACAGTCATAAAGGTAAACCAAACAATTCACACCATTACTTTTCCACTCTGAAAACTACAAGTAACAAAATGATCTCTTGTGCATTGCACTGGAGCCTGAGTGGTCGGTACTCAGGGGGACTGGACTGTATCTCATATATTAGCGATAAAAAAAAAAAAAAACTGATCGCCCATCGCAATTTTATATGACCTCAGAAAATATCTCAGATACCTAAACAGGTGCCTTCTAAGTCTACATTTCATCCTTTACCAAAATAAGAGGGACGGCAGTGGGCTTAAGGCTGGAGTAACCCTCACAAAAAAACCTGAAGAAAGAAAACTGCCAAAACAAAAAAAGGCAGGTTTACTATTCCTCTGATGAGCCAAGCAAATGAAATCACTCAAATTAACAGAAGAAAAATGACTATGCCGATATGCTCTATAAACTGGAAAGTGATCTGTTGCAGTCTCTTGAGTTCAGGGCCTGAAGTATGTGCAGTGACAGCACGAGGACACTAAAGGGCAAGCCAAGGGTGTCGCAGACAGTCAGCAGCAGTGGCTCTTTTCTCTGGCAGCAGCTCCAGCATTGGAAGCAGGAAATCAGTGAAGATCTCGGCCTCCTCCCGAGACCACTCGTATTTATCCATCAGAACTTCCAGCAAACCCCACGGCTTCAGTTTAGTGATGTGCTTCAGGTCACCTACAGAAGACACACGCTTAGAGACCAGGCTTCTCATTCCATGCAGTATTTTGTTTCGCAGTATTTTGTCATTCCATGCAGTATGTTTTTTGCAATATTCTGGTAGGGTTGCTCCAATTTTTTGCAGATGATACAGAGTACCAATTTCTAATCATGGTGATCGGGCGATACAGATCAGGTACAGAAATACCACAGAAACTGAATAATCTATTTAACGCTAAAATAACAATGGTTAGAGTCTTCAATGTATTAATAAACAATGACATACAGCAGCAGGTTTATTTAGGTCACTGTCTTTGAGACCTCATGCACGACTCTAACTGTTAAAACAAGTTGTTTCTCAATTGTTTACATTCACTTAATAGCCTATCGACTGACAGAGTTTTGTATAAATCGACTTTTTAACATGAATACTCATCAAGATGGTCATTTTGACAATTTTGTATGTATTTGGCCATTTACGCACAATAAGGCACAACACAACATCATTTTATAGTCGCACACTCTAAGCTGCGGTTCTATGTAGGCGCGCTTTGGCTGTGAGCTCACAGGAAGGGGTCTCACACAGTATTGAATGGAGCATTGAATGTTTCAATTTGGAAGACTCAAAAGGTTGTGAATATTATACATTCCGTCATCTGTCTTGAGTGTATTTTACGCTGAAATATTTGTGGGATTTTTTGCCTTACAAGCACGGAAGCTGGGGGAATAACAGAATCCCTCAATGAAATTCAAGCCCTTATTCCGCGCCGGCGATGACGTGGTCGCGGCGCCAAATCATTTATGTCCCCACCCATCATGTACGTCCTCACATGTATACGTTATCAAATTTCGATCATTTCATGAGATCGGCCAAGTTTAGGGAGTACGGATTAAGTCATAAAATGTGATTATTGGCAGATACAGTTCTCCCGACAGATCGATTGGAGCATCCCTACACTCTGGCATTAACATTTTCCCCCACAAAACCACATAAAATCAACATTAAACTTAATTTTTAAATAATAATGTGGTGCAATACAGAGCAAAAGTATATTCAAAAGAAAAAATTGTTTTTATACAAAGACAGTTTTTTGGGATAATGTACACTGGTAAATTGTGGACAGAAATGTCCAATAAATTCTAAATTCTGATTTCATGTTAACTGTAAAATAAAAAATCCAAATCCAAAACATCTATCCTTGAGGCTTTGCTTTGAAATGATTATAGATACACTGCCATTCAAAGTTTGGGGTCAGTATTATTTTTTTTTTTAAACAGTTATTTATTCAGCAAACTACAATGTAGAGAATGACTGAGTTTAATGGTAAAAAAAAACAAAATTCTACAGTACAAACCTGTTAAATATTTAACAGTAATTTCCTGTAAAATGTACGGGGAAAAAACGTAAACTTACGTTCCCAGAATTCTCTGCGTAGCATTTCTTTGAAATAACCATGTTTCTTCTTATTTTTTTTCTGTCATGTTTATAAAGGGTTGTATTTTACATATAATGTTGTTAAATTAATGTTTATTGCATATTTCAGTTAATGACACTGTGCACCTTCTATGTATCTAAATATTTAAAAGCTGCTTGTGATGGGCTTTGTTTCATCAGTGACTTTCTCATCACCACTTGCTTTTGGTGGTTACCAGTGTATTACAAAAGGTACAATCCAGATTTCAGTACTTCAATAAGTTGGTATATTAACATTATATCAGTAAAATTAGGGTATTAAACTGTAAATTTAAGGTAAAACTGTTAAACCTACAATGGTGTTACCATATTTTTTACATTATAATTCTGGCAACCACAGCTGGCAACCACTGCCTTTTTTTTTTTTTTTTTACAGTGTAGCAATAAATTGATCAAAGGAGGCTTTTACATTGTTCGAAAAGATTTCCATTTCAAATAAGTGTTGTTCTTTTGAACCTTCATGGTTTCCACAAAAATTTTAAGCAGCACAACTATTTTCAACAGATAATAAAAGTTACTTAAGTACCTTTGCCGTCACAGGAATAAATAACATATTGAAACATAATACAAATAAAAAATATAAATAAATCAAATAAATGCTGCCTTGGTGAACACAAGAGACTTCAAAACCATAAAAAAAAGTTATCAACCCCAAACATCTGAACAACATTTGACACACAATTTATATTTAACATTTAAGTTTACAATGCAATTTAATCATCTGAAGTGAAAGCATAATGATTAGGTATAAAAATGTATTCATAAGGGCCGTATTACCTTTCTTGGAGAAAAACTCCTTGGAATATTTTCCGGTCAATATGAGTTTGCGTGGGATGGCTCCCAGCAGTTCAATGACCAAAGCAATGTGGTCTACCATCACACACAGAGAGGATCAAGGGGGTGGGGGGAGGGAATTGGACAACTTGATCAGACAGTGTTAATACAGTCATTCACCCATCCTGAGAGAACAGAGATGAGAAGGAAGGCAAGGAGACCCAACCATATCCATCACAGACGTATTTTCACATAAGAGATCCAGATGAAAGATTTTAAGAAGAACTAGACTTGCGTAATGCTGAAGTGTTTTTGATGTTATCCTGCTTCTTATAGAGTTTCAAGCTAATTCAGAATCATGCCACAATTCTGTGGCTCTGAAACTACAATAGTTCATCTATTGTTATGACGGCCACCTCAAACTTGTAAGAAAAGCCTCTTTGTGAACAACCGGACATTTTCTGAAGAAGATTTTATCATAACGTGCTGTGAATGGAGCTGCTGGATCTCCTCTCTTCCCCTTCAAACCCCTCTCTCGGGGCAGGGCTCTTCCTGACTGACAGGCGTACCTTTACGGCTGAAATATTCCTGTGAAAATTTCCCACTCAGAGCATAGTGATGGGGGATATTCCCCAAAAGCTCGATAATCAGAGCAAGGTGGTCTGAGAGAGAGAGAGGGAAGATAGACAGTAAGAGAAAATGATCATGGAATGGGGAAAAGCAGAAAGAACCAGGACAGTATTTAAAAAAATAAAAAAAGGACAAACTCACATGACAAAAGGCAAATGACAGAGGGCCAGAATTACAGATTACAAGTTTAAAAGGGAATCTTACATCAGTGTCTCCAGTCAGACTATTTATGTTTATTACAAGGCTCAATGGAATACAATAATGAAAATTATAGGAGAATTCAATAACTCCATTCTCTTTGACACGACTGAACTTGGAAGGTTTTAGGAAAATTACATCAGCTGATTCAAGTGCAATGTGGTCTAACACAAGAGTATGTTCTAAGCAGGAGTTCAATGAATCATTACTACTCTCTCCAGTTTGACTTCTGGTCTGACCAAATCCTGCTAAATACCTCACATATATACAAAGTGAAAGCATCACAATGCACAATTTACAACCAAATGCTTAACCTCTATAGCCTTTATGCTTTGAGCCCCATGAAATTATTAACATTCGAAATCAATAGAATGATCTGAAATTTCACTTGGTAAGTATGGAGTTTCTCTTTGCCTTTGTGTATTACACCAAAAGCAACATCCACTTAGCGGTTCAAAGCATGCTAATTCTGATCATGACTAACATAATCACCAAGGTCTTTTTAAACAGCATTTCCACTCCAGTGCAAAGATAATACGATCACAGATGACAGCATGCCTTAGAAACTGTTAACTAAGATCGACAGATGGATACTAAATTAGGTTTTACGTTTACAAGTTCTTCCCACACTCATACATTTCTAAGGCATGCAAAATACGCATCTTAGTCTATTTAGTTACAGCATCAACTAACTATAGAACACCAGGAAAAATGAAGAAACATGGGTCAAAAGGGCAAATAGTGGAGGTGAAGGAAGTGATTATGAAGAGGTTTAAAGAAGAGACAGGGTCTTCATGCATTTTAACAACAGGCTCTGATTGTTAGCAGGGAAATAACCACAGGATCACAGCTCTTGAAGCAGTGTAATATCAATTCATATTAAGACAGAAGAAAACAACACACAATAAATAATTAAGCAGGTGTTTAAATTCTATTGCATAGTGCCTGTAGTGAGACATTAATGTGATTGTCAGTCAATTGCAGTAAATTGTTTATAAATAAAATGATGGTTATGTCCCTCACTGTAGGCATGTACATGCATCTGTTATCCAGATTAATTATTACTGTATTTCTTTCCTCAGTAAATGCAATGGAGGGAATATTCATAATTTTTGTAATTCAGGCAGAAGGAAGAAATGTTGCATTACCTTCATCTCTCGAGTAATCTTCACCAGAGTGGGGCTCAAACAAATAATCACCAGTGGCCAATTCAAATGCCTGAAAAGAGAGAGCAATCCAATATCAGGTCTTAACTGTTACCTAATTGATTTACCTGTTCCCCCAAGGATGCCTGTGGATTTATGTAAAAGTAAAGCTGATTAACAAACTGATGAAGGACCATGTGTAGCTTCTCACCATGCAGGCTGTGCTCCATATGTCCGCGGGCGTGCTGTACCCTGATCCCAGCAGCACCTCCAGAGAGCGGTACTGTCGGGTCTGAATGTCTTCAGTAAAGTGCTTGTGCTGAAGAGCAGAGAATTCAAATAAATCATCATTTTGAATACTTAATATAAATAAATAAATAAAAAACCTGTCTATATTTTCTTTCTTAATAAATGTCCGTGCTCCATTTATCAGTCCACACTCAACCAAAAAAATGTACACTACTGTTCAGTAGTTTGGGGCCAATATGTTTTAATGTTTTCAAAATAAGTTAGAAAATGTGTTCATACAATAACATTTAAGTTTTCATGCTCATAAATGTGGAAAACAGTAATATTGTGATATATTACTATTTTAAATGAGTATTTAATACAATGAAAGCATCACAATTTGTCAGAAATCATTCTAATTTGCGGTTTGAACAAATAAATGACTATAATTTGGACTTCATTGGGTTATTAAGATTCTTACCACCCAGCAGGCGTTGCCAAGGTCAGCAATCTTGACCTTGATCTTGTCTGCGTTAAGTGGGTCCAGTGGGTTGATCAATAAGCTTCCAGATGACAACTTATCTGAAAGAAGAGGAAAAAGCAAATCAAAAACAGTCACATGTGGTTACTATGAATTGTCATTGTAAAATTTAAAAGCTCACAATGTACTGACATAAAAATAACAGTATTCCCGATTAGGAACGACATGAGCGTGAGCAAATAATGACACTTCATTTTTTATGTGAACTACCCTTTTAATACACACTGTTACAAGCATGTAAGAATCATGCAATTTATATAAAAAAATAAAATAAAATAAAAAGATTAAAAGAATTAAAAAGCCATAGAAAATTTACCGTTCTTTATCTTATCCTTGTTCTGTTCCCTGGCTCTGGTTCTAGTCTTCTGCTGATCTTGCTCTCCAGGTGGCATCTCTCCTTCCTCTAGATGCTCTCGGCCTGAATTGCCATTGCTGTAGCCAGCCTGGTCCAGTTCAGGGGACTCTGCCCCATTACAGTACTCGTACATGCTTTGAACGGTGTCCTCTGGGCCTGTGTTTGCATTATGGTGGTCCTCCTGTAGCTGTTGGCCATGTGGCTGGTCTCCTTGATCATCCTCCTCAGGCTGTGTTTGACTGGAGTGCATACAGCCGTTACAGCTGAGCTCAAGTGAAGCATCTGAGGTTAGTCTCTCTCTGGTCTCCACTATTATGTGAGAAGTAGAGAAACAGAAATATAATGGAGATGTGTTAATAGCAGCTATTTTGTACTTAAATTGTAAATAAAAGCAAACTCTAAAAAACTCTAACTCTAGCACTATAAAAAAAAAATAACTGATACAAATAGAAACTAACTTATTGTGTCCTCATTAGCAATGTCCTGCAGGGAAGCCTGCCTTAGTGGGACACAGAAGGGGGATTTGGGGGATTCTGGGTCATCGTCCTCTTCCTCTTTGCCTTCAGGCCCAATCTCCATCTCCTCCAAGTCCATAATGCACTTCTCTAGTAGCTCAGCTTGACGCTTCTGCTTCTTCTTTAGCTTCTTTTTCTTGTTTTTTGACATTTTTGGTGCCTGAGGAAGAAAATTCCAGGTTATGACAAATAAAATCACACTACCATGCAAATATTTAGTTTTTTTTTTTTGTCAGATGAAACAAGACTCATTCTTAACAAAGCTGCATTTATTTGGATACAAAAAAAAAAATACGCTAATTTGCTGCTCAAGAAACATTTATTACTATACATATTGAAAACATTTGTGCTGCTTTATTTTTGTGAAAACCTTGATGGTTTTTTTCCGGATTCTTTCATAAGCATTTAAAATGGAAATACTTTGCATCATTACAAAAGTCTTCACAATTACAGTGCCAAGATTTTAAGTTGTAAATAACCCAGAACATTCTTAACATTGGGAGCAGCAATTCAAGATTATTTTCAGGGAACTACAGAAAGAAAGAGAATGATTGAATAGTTTTCTTTGGGACATTAAAACAATAAAAATAAATTGAAATGAAACGTACCTGTTTAGGTGCTGGGGCAGTGCTCACTGGAAAATAAATATCATCATAAGTCACTGTAACTCAATGATGGCTTGCAAAGTAAACCAATTTTAAGAACAATATCCTATAGAGAATGTGAAAAACTACTACCAAGGGAAAAGTTTACACAATTATTTGCAACTGGTTGAAGCCGTGTAAAAGCATGCTTCACTGTGTGAGTCTGTAAGCAGAGCTGTCGTACCTGCTGACCCAGATGGAGGGGGAGCGCCTGCTTTCTGCCACTCAGTGGCTTCTGCAGCCAACCGCCTGATATACAGCTCATCTACGTTCATGAGAATGTTCTCTGGCTTGATGTCTGTGTGGATGATTTGACACTTGGTGTGCAGGTAATCCAGACCTTGAATAACCTGAGATTTCAAAAATGCAGTGATTCAAACAACTATAGAAAATATATATTAGCATCTTTCTGAACATCCTGGGGCAACACAAAATAATATACAACAAGGCATATAAATCATAAAACCAAAAGATACATAATATAACGCTGAATATTAAGAATACAGTACTTTAAAACAATGCAACAAAATTATTACATTATTATTATTGGTTATTCACAGCTCTCTGAAAAGGATGAATCTGATTGCTTACGATTCTAAAAGAGAAAAATCCCAGCACATTTTTTTTTTTTTTAAGAAGTCTCTTATGCTAACCAATTCTGTATTTATTTGATTAAAAATAAAGTTAAAACAGTTATGTTGTCTTTAGTGTCACATGATGCTCATTTTAATGTGAACAAATTCTTAGCAATAGTTTTTTCAGCATGTCACTTTTGATAAATTAAATGCATCCTTGCTAAATAAAAGTATTAAATTCTTAGAAATAAACATCTGGCAGTCCTGCACATTATCCCTTACAAACATGTCTGTTCTAGTGATTAAAAAAAATTAAAAACAAAAAAACAAAAAGATACTTCTGACTTTTCAATTAAACCAAACCCTTTAAGCAAGACTGTAAACCCCTAATGATTCATCTGTAAACTGATCCACTGAATCCAGGACAGCAGTTAATTAATCCAACCATAATGATGTGAACACTGATCTGGTTGTGCAGTGAGGTAACTGCATTACCTGTCGAATGATGCTCTTGACACAGGGCAGAGGTAAGCCTTGATAGTTGGACTTGATAATCCATTTAAGCAAGTGGTGCCCTAGAACTTCAAACACCATGCAGACATCTGAAAGGTCAAGTTAAGATCCAACAGTTTTAAAATGGAATCTGCTGTTGGTAGGAACAAATGTACAACTTCTAACTGAAAAACATGATATCAGAACAGCTTCACTCAGCAAAATCGCTACAAAGCAACAACTCTTTCAAAGTCAGCATTCACACGTGCCCTTGTAAAAGAATTTGTGGTATCTTAAAATAGCACAAGACACCTGCTTGAAGACTTCTTGACCCATTTTCTCTCACACACACAGCTACACACAACATTCTTCACATTCAAGGATACGAGTCCCATTGGCCCCTGAGACCTTGAAGTCATCCAGTAACTGCACAACCATCTCTCTGTTTGGATCATCAGGGTCTGTATTTCTGACCTTAAAACAAAAAACACACCAGACAAATAAATAAATAAAACTAAGCATCCTGGTTCAGTGATATACCAAAATATGCTTGCCTGAATAAATGAAGAAAAAACATATTCTCGTTTCTTTGCATACTTACAGATCTGAGTAGCTTTATTTCATCCACAGCTGTTTCAGTGTAATGCTCTGCACTCTTAACTACCTTCATTGCAACAAACCGCTTCCCTCTGCAAATCAGAAGAAAAAAAAAAAAAAAAGAGAAAAACTGGATCATGCATATGTGATTTTGGCACATTATAATGCATCTCATGTTATTAAAAATGACACAGCTCTTACTGGATGTCCCAGGCCAGCCACACAGTAGAGAAATGCCCCCATCCCAGCTTCCGGATCACGTGGTATTTGCCATTTAAGAGGTCCCCTATTTTCACATGGTGATATCCGCCTGAACAAAGCAGAACCGCAATCCTTCAGCTTGTAATCAGAAAGCTCATCGGTTGTCTTTAAGGGTAGGTTTCATGGTTATTTGGTTAGGGCCCGATTTTGAGCAATCAATTTAAAATACATTAGAAATTAGAACTTGACCAGACTATTGACATTTAAAAAAAATAAGTAAATAATAAAACAAAGTGAACACTTATAGCATCACAACCATTTTATATAAAAAAATAAATAAATAAATAAAAAATAAAAAAATCACACCTGGAACACGCAGAGGATGATGACATTCCTGTATTTACAGTACCAAATATCCATTTCTAACCAAATATCCATTTCTTTTGTAGTGTACAGTAATTATGCACTTTTAGGAAGAATTTTAGTTTCACCAACAGATACTTGCAAGAAAAAAAACACGAAAAAAACAACAACAACTGTGAAACAAGGAAGCGCCTCTAGTCATGTCATTTCAGCAATTTTAAGTCTCGTCTATAGATCAAGCTGTAACTTCTGCTGTCAAGCTGTAACTTCTGCTGTTAAAAAGAAAGTATAGAGCTTTGTCTTCAACCTTTGCAGTAGTCATTAGGATCTTCTTGCTCTTCATCGTCAGAGCCCAGGATTTCCTCATCAGGCTCCTGTATCTGGGTCTCTGTAGGAGGCTGCTGCTGTTGTGATGCCCCGCGTGGAGGATGTGCTGGCCTGAGAGATGATAGCACATTTCATTTAGGTCAATGGACAAGCATTACAGCACAGTCTATATAGGGAGGCCCTCTTACAGTTTAAGCTCTCATAAAGCAGACATCTTACATTAAAAGACCCTATGATGCTAATTTTTACAAGGTAAAAACATTCTGACAGCGTTTTCAGCATGCGTTTTCATTTCATTTCTGTGATGTTTTAATCAAAGGACCTACATAAAGACTATATTTAACTACAACAAAAACACATTTATTCAAAGAGATGAATAATGCAGCTATATATATATATATATATATATATATATATATATATATATATATATAAAATGTTTTGTAGAATTGCTTTATAGGTGAAACAGAAGTTGGAATTATAAGTAAAAATACTGAATCCTGATCGAAAAAAATTGCTGCTATGCTGCTTTAAAACAATCTGTATTCTTAAAAAAAACAAGCGTCCAAAAAAAAAATTCTTTACAATGTAAAAAAAAATGGTTCTTTAGATTATTAAAATGTTCCTCACATGAAGATTGGAAAAACATTTTAACAATAAAAAAAAAAAATAGGTTTTATGCCAAAATCCCCATGTCGAACCATTATTATTAAGTGAAAGTGACGTGACCTACAGCCAAGTATGGTGACCCATATTCGGAATTCGTAAATAAATAAAATTGACCTGTAAAAACTCTTCTGAATGAAACTTCATCTGAATCAGTCAACTGAATCTAAATCCAAGAAACACAATGTGCACACAGCCAGCGTTTCGTTTTCTACCACATAAACTCTTTCAATAGATACAATGTTGACACACTATTGAGTAAAAAGTCTTACCAGGGTTTAACCCATGCAAGAAAAACACTCGTTATATCATTTTAAAAAAAACTGAAGTGAAAGTAAGTGCAACTCGATACTGTTCAGGCCAAAAACGATGACTTCATTCAGCCAAAATATTATCAAATGAACATGGTTCAACAGTTAAGATTGAATAATCTCATTCATGACTCATTCTGTCCACAAAAACAGTGGCGTCTAAAGTGACACTGCATTTAACAGCCCACTCTGCAACTTCCAGGACATACATAAATACTTTTAAGTCTACAGACACCATTGTACACCAAATTATGGTTCCCAATATCTTCATGGCCAATAATCACATCCCAGCTAAATGTTTAACAGTGCATGATGCAGTTTATATATAGGCACCTTCTTAGGTGTAGTGTCATTCTTATTTTAAAAATCCAAATGATCAGCCAGATAAATATGAGCAGGAAAAAACAAGATAATAAAGGACAAACTCACTTCTTGGTCGACTTCTTGGCTTTGGCCCGTTTCTTCCTTGCCTGAAGTGCCAGAACTGGAGTAACAAATGAGATCCAGCATATGACAATGAAACTATTAATAAAAATCACTTAAACTCAGTTGCTCAAAGACAGTCAAACATAGCCCGACCATAATACAGGGGAGACACAGACCGGTTATAGTGATCTTATATAATTCACATAAACAATACACAGCTGGGTGTTTACATTGTGACAAGGAACTGAACGCTTTACACGAGTGCAGACGTGGCTCTTTAATAACATTAATATTTTTATCTATTCTTACAGCGCCAGAAACATGGACGCAAAACCAGGCTTGGAGGAAATAAATTACTGAAGTTTCCACGACAGCAAGGAGGAAAACAGAAGCTTTTAACTCTCATCCATGATACGTGCACGCGCCTAACGTTACTCATACGATTAACGTCTATTTAAATCAAAAGGGGGATGTGACATCGCTTAAAGTAAAGCCTATACAAACCAAATAAAACGTGCCCTTGGGGGCGTGATGAAAATAAATGTATCTCACTTCAGCTGCAGACCGAGTGGCTAACGTTAAATGCTAACGCTAAAGACACCAGCTCATGCGTCCCAATATAAGGAAAAATGCGCCTTTTTTCTTTAATATTACACTACTCGTTTGAGTCCGAATGCAAGTTAGTCACTTTGCCTCATATATAATAGCTATAGCATCAAATAAGGAAAATATTATTCAGAGAAAGTCAAGAAAGAGATTACCTTTTCTCTCCATGTTGGCCCCTTAGTTAGCGGCTTGGGTGGCACTGCGCATGCGCGCCCCTCGGACACGCGCATCTTGACTCTTGAACGCTCATGGTGAGAACTGTCTTTTTTTTTTAATTCGTCACAGTAATTTTTTAATGTATGTGATTGCGCAATTATACATCGAATTAAAAAATGTTACCAAACGATTATTTTGGTAAACACACAAAAGCAAAGCACAGGTAAATCCACGGGACGAAAAGTATCAGGTAAATTATGGTTACGCTCTCTTAGAGATCGAAGAAAGTCTTAAATATGCATTGGTCATAATTTTTTTTTAATGAAATTCAGACCCAAGATATTGCGTATAAAAGGTCAATAATGACCTTACTCTATTGTTCAACCTAAAATAAACAATCATAACAAAGAAGCAGAAGTTTCTGAAAAATATCGGCCTTTATTTTCAGTAAACAATGGTGTGTTTGATTCCGTGTTTTCTGTCAGGTGCTAAAGAAAAGAGTTGCAGCTTTTGAGGTTCATAAATACCACCTCCAACAGTATAAATATCTTGCTCCGCTTTCATATTTGAACATTCAGTTACCGGTAATAGCGTTTTAAAAAGAGCTACTGGAGGCAGAATCAGACGAATACAGTTCAAAGTAGCAACCTCTGGTGGACACACTCACACTCACACACACACACACACACACACTATCTCTCCCTATGAAACGTACACAAACAATGTGAAAAAGATCAGAAATAAAACAGCTACAGATTCCAAAAGCTTTATGAAAAATATATTTACAAATAGCCTAAATTTATTACTAATACCCAATGCAACAATTTACATTTTTTTTTTTTCTAGTTCTATCAAAGGAGCCTCCAATAAATTCCATCTTTATGAAATCTGATGAATGAGGAACACTGTAAAATTGTTAAATACAATGCTCATTGTTTGTTTGGAAAAATATATATATATTAACAGAAACTAAATAAACAATGTTTACTGAACATTTTAAAAGTACTGCAAAAGTGATGCATTATACACAGAAAGAACAGCACAACTGAATACCACGGATTTCAGGGAGATATTACATTTACAAGTAGACTTCCATGACTGTCATATATGAATATCATGGAACTGACCAAAACAAACGGTTAAAAAATAGTTGTTGATATGATTATCCCCAGGTTCTTTTGAAGAGATTCAATGTTTAAAATAATATTTTCTATGACTTCTATTCCTTCTGTTTGGCCCAGCAGACAACATGAAAAATATGAAAAGAAACAGTCAAACATCCTACTGACTGGCTGATTACAATACTGCAAAATGACAGCATTACTGCAGAAGTACAACAGTTGCTTTGATAGGCATCTAGAAGAAAAGGTCAAGATTCCATTTCATCTCCGTCAAAGACTGGAGGCTCAAAACTGACCACCTCTTCATATGTCTGACCTGAGCAGGAACAGAGAACAAACAATAAAGGTTATGATTGCAACATACATTAAAAAATCTTCAAGTCTATATTCAAAAAAGTAAGTGACAGTTAATGTGTTACTAACTGGAAATTAATAAAATGAAAAATACCTTAATATAAATATATATATTTTTTAAAACTAATATATATATTTTTTTTTTCTTTTTTTTTTTTTTTTTTTTTTACAAAAGCACAGAACAAAATGACAAAAAAAGAATTACAATTAAAATCACTATAAAAATAAAACCTAATTCTATTAGTAATAGTAATTTTTTTTTTTTTTTTTTAATAGTTAATGACTATAATCATAGTATAATAATATATTAGTATCAAATTAACACTGGTTCAGGGTGGGAGGATGTGGTTTTGGAGGGAGAGTGTGTTGTTGATGGGATGGGTTGGTCTAACTCAGTGAACTGTTAAAACTGCTTAAAGCACTAGTAACTTGTGCCGACTGGCATTATTTGTATATAAACGGACCAAAAACCCTTGACTCACGTTTCCACTCTTCAATATCAAGCTCTCGGCTCTCAAAGCTCTGGTCAAAAGGCTCTGCCTCAGGTTCATCATCTGGGTCATGGTACTGGGCAAAGTATGGGTGAGCCAGAGCCTCCGCCGCTGTGATGCGCTTATCGGTGTCCAAAACCAGCATCATTTCTAGAAGGTCCACAGCTAAAACAAAGAATCAAGTATTTCGGCAAAATTAAATATATATATATATATATATATATATTAAATGTATATCTCTAAAATATTTAAAGTAACCTACAAAATCAACAAAATGCACTACATAAAAAAAATCCTACAAATTTTGCAAGGACATATTACATTTATCAAATGTGACAGTAAAGAAAGGTTACAATGTTAGAAAATACTTCTATTTCAAATGAATGCTGTTCTTCTGAACTTTTTGTTAATCAAAGATTCATTGCATTGCTAATCACAGGAATCTTTTTTAAATATGTTTATACATTCTTTTAAATTGCAATCATATTTCATAATTTTACTGCTCTTACAGTATTTCTGATCAAATAAATGCAGTGTTCTCTCGCCAAAACATGACAGTTTTACCTTGTGGATTAGCCCCGATAAACACTTCAGCAAAATTCCTCTTGGGCATCTGAGGAAGGGAGTTGATGTAAGTACGAGCCTGTGGAAACAGACACTTGAATCATGAGCAGTCCAGAGTTAATCAAATAATGTCACTATCAATGTATCAGCTATGTTCATTTAAAGTTATCACTACAATTAAGAATTGATCTTGTTGGTAATTCATGACTTGATCACTATGAAAACTTGCACATATATTGCGAACACTGTGAATCCTAACATTGTGGTGTTAGCATGCAGTGCCATTTGATTAATGCAGCAAACAAACAGCTTCAGAAGCCAGAGGTCTGTGTTGTGCTGGTGATGACAGACAGTGATTTCAGCTCACGTAGATCAGTGAATAACTTCACGACAGCTCAGCAGCAAGCAGTGAGAAAAGCAGAAAGTGGAGAAGATGGTGGAACTGCATTGGGTGCAATCGATTTTCACTATTACATTTGCTTACATTCTCTACATAAAATAATGTTTTAAGCCGACTTGAAAATGTTCTAATGAAGTGAGAGTGGGTTTTCAGTCCAGTGTCGCTATTTGTATCACTCCGCTTTTCTGAGTCTTCGATGTTAAATTGTGCAGTGTAAGTGGATTTTTTTTGGAAGTCAGCGTAGCACTATTTTCTCTAACTTCAGGAAAACTCAGACTGGGGTTTTTCACACCAGTGAGCTGGAAACTGGAGAGATTACAGAAGGCTGTGTTTACTTGGGCCATACAAAAGCACTCTTGATTGTGTGATATTGCTTTGTTATACGTTAGTAGGACTTTTTTTTAATTCTTCTAAATGCAGTCTGTATTTCCAAAGGGAGGTCTGCTCATTAAAGGGCATGAGGGGTATTCTGCAAACAGGGCTGGGCGACCGCGAGCTCACCTCATGGCTAGGCATCCTGCTTATTAGAGAGGCAGGTGGAGTTCCTGTAAGTCGCATTATCTGTTGAAGCTGGTTTATATCTTTGAAGGCCGGGTCAAGGAGCGCACGGTGAACAAATTTAGTTTAATGCATATTTATCATATGTTATCTGGACTTTATATTGTGGTTCACCACTGCTCTAGGGAGGAAGACAGGATCTAACACAGAGGGAGAAGGAACTGGCATGCAAATTGTGTTCATATACAGCAGAGAGGAATGTCATGCTTTGGATAGGAAGAGATTTTGACAAGGATTAGAATCAGTTCAGAAACACATGAGCAGAGCTGGAAGACAAAAATCAGGCTTGTCAATTTCAGTTCAGATGTCATGATTCAGTCCCAAACAAAACTTCAAATCAGTCCTTCATCTAAAAGTGAAGCCAAACGGTTAAAGTTTAGTTAGAGAACACTGGACAAATATTATTTTTAATAGCGACAATCAACACACATTTTCCTGTTGGAAAATCCAGCTTACACCATTAACTGTATTAATTAAATTCATTTTTAAAAAAAATGACTGTAAAGATATTTATAATACTACAAAAATATATAGCAAATAAAAAACGTAAAAAAAAAATTTTTTTTTTACTTAATATTCAAAGAATCCCAATCCAGCCTGGAGGAGATAAAAGCTATGACAGCTGCCAGCTTAAAATGGATTTTCCACTTTGAAAATCAACACAGACGAGCATTTTTAGCAAGTTCATACTTCCTAAATATATCAAACTCACAGACTCCGATGATATTTTCATTAACAGCTCAGGTCCTGGAGTTCCAACCAGAAGCATAATAAGCTTCAACTGATCGATGTCTAGTAAAATAAGATGAAGGAAAACTACTGTGGCTCACCGAGGAACAGGCCACAAAAACGAAGCAGGAAATGCATCTGTGGAAAGGCGAGCAAGCTAGTAAAAATATCACAGGTTGAATATTTTCAGCCTGGCCAGCAAAAGCAAGTCAGAAGTAGTTGCACAGGTGAGAGGAGGAAAATATTTGGAAAGTATTTCTGTTCCATGGGTTGTGGAGCCAGATGTATTTAGAGTGGCAGTCATTCAAGATACAGAGTGTCAAATGTGCAAAGCCAGGGGAGAAAACACAGCAAGAGCTGAAACCTGAAAACATTTGTCAGGAAATTAGGAGTGAGAAAGAGAGAAATAGATAGTCATGTAATTTCCTGCAGGGCAGTTTATTGCATTCTCATAATGATGGATGAAATATTCTTCAAATCACTGTTGCGTCTTGTGGGGCAGCTTGAAGGCAGGGCTTAAGCAAAGGGACAAAAGTTCAGTTTAAGACAAGAGGCAGACAGACCTGCCAGCTTCTGCCATAGCAGAAATACATGCTGCAAGGACAGAGAAAGAGGAGAAAAATAAATAATAAACTGTAATGTGGTATTAAAAAAAACATACATAATTTGTATACGTTTAAATCAAAATGAGAGCAAATACGCACTTAAAAATCAGGCATTTTCTGGCTTGGAGCCATGGTGCAATTTATAAAGAGTGTTTTGCAAGGCAGTGAAGGGGAAATGAGAGGAAAAGGATACGATCTGTGCCAGGGAACAGAGTCCTGCCTGTCAACAGCTCAGCCATGATGCAGCCCACTGACCAAATGTCCACTGAAAAGAAATCAAGAAACAAAATTAGTGGAGGCAGCAAGCACATGTTCCCTCTCTCATGTCCCGACCCAGCTGTCTTGTCACAGAGGGCTGTAAAAATGGCATGGATCAGCAGTAACAATCCAACCTTTGGCTGATTATCATGGGCTAGTCAGCTTGTTTGGTAGTTGTTTTACCTATGCTACCATTCCAACATTTGGGGTCAATAAGAATAAAGAGTTTAATAGGTTTATTCAGAACAATGAATTAACTCAAAAGTGACCGTAAAGACATTAACACTGTTGCAAAAAAAACCTCTGAGCTGTTCTTTAAAATTTCTATTCAAAATCCGTAAAAAAAGTATTGTGGTTTCCACAAAAATATTAAGCAGCACAGATGTTTTCAACATTAATATGATTTAAAAATTGTTACCTGTCATGTTGTAGTGCATCCAGTTAAGCATGATCTCTGGAGCACGGTACCACCTTGTGGCCACATACCCTGTCATCTCATCATCTGTGTGTCTAGCCAGACCAAAGTCAAGGATCTGAGATACAACAAAGAGAAAAACTGTCATTATTATTTACAGAATTTATTGAGTAACCACATTATAAGCAAAAGTATAACATCTATAAAACAAAAGACAATGACATACTTTAAGTTCACAGTCTTCATTTACTGCCAGGTTACTGGGTTTCAAGTCCTGGGAAACAATTAGTTAATATTACTTATCAGTTTCTTTATACTGCTACAACAAACAGTTTTTAATAAATATTTGCAGCTATTTATGAATTTAATATATATAGATGTAACATCTTGCATTTAAATTTACACTTTTAAACTAAAAATGTATTCAAGATCATAAAAACAAATAAAAATGCTTATTTTTAAAAGGGATATGAACTCAAACATGAACAGTTTAAAACAAAAATAAGTTATGTGAGCTGTAATGCAAACTCTTTTCAAGATGGACTACTTTCACATTACCAATGTGACTTTTGTGGAACTTTTTTTTTTTTTCATTCTTTTCTAGAACTAATTTCTAGCTTTAGTCTTTGCACAACAACAGGCCTGAACATACAACATGGTGATGCCAGGGAGAATTGGCTCCACGGGGCAACACAGACTTTTCTGAGGGGACAAAAAGTCTGCAGGCCATTTCTCATAAGCCTGAATATATACTTACCCTGTGAATTATGTCAGCCGAATGGATGTACTGGTAAAATAAAATAAAAGGAAAAATAAAGAGTTAGGCTATTTGAGAGAATCAAATTCCAGAGTAAGTCTTTTTTATATCAGACTTAAGAGATTTCTGTTTGTGATCGTTACAGAATTGAAAAAGGGTAGTTTCACCTTCAGCCCTCGCAGGATCTGGTAAATAAGGAACTGAACATGATCATCAGTCAGCTTCTGACACTTCACAATGTTATTGAGGTCAGCACCCATTAGATGAGTCACCAGGTACCTGCAGAACAAGAATATTTAACCTGGTATTGGGAGTGACGGCATAGCCTGAAATGTATGGAACATTTAATTCTGTTTTGATAAAAATCCATTAATCTTGTTTCTGCTTTGACGGTTGACGGTTGACTGTGCTCTAAAGTGAAACAACAACTTAAACTTTGGCCATGGAGGAACTGCTGACTACTGTCAACATCAAGATATTTATGCTTGCATGTCAGTAAGATTTTTTGTTTAAATAAAGGATGCATTAGACTGAGCGCAAATAATTGATAGTAGTAAAGACATTTACATTGTTACAATAGAAGTTCTTTTGAACCTTGATACTAATAGAAAATGTCTCTAGAGTACCAAACTGAATTATTCTTGAAGGATGATTTCCTTGATTTTGCTGATTTGAAACCGTAATGACCATTGAACCTGACCAGCCGCTCACAGTATATTCAGTCACATAATAATCATTATAATCTTCAACCTATTAAACGAGCGCCTCAATGGTAACAAACGGAGTCTAAATAAGCACTGACTCTTAGCAGGAAGGTGGAGCTACAGGTCAAACCGAGCAACTGTGGTGACACACACAGCAGAGCTTAAAATAAACCCTACTTAATCCCAGAAACACTCTCCACCCAACAAGCACACTCTGCATTAGAGATAATCAACAAATACATCCAACCCCCACAAAGATTTGGGGAGAAACAGATTAGAGCCAGTAAACAAACATACATCTCTTCTACTTGCGCAGACAAAGTGCGAATGCCCTTCGTCAGGTTTATTTTTGGCAGTTGAATCGATGTAAAGTCACCACAGCATCTGGTTTTACAACCTGGCTGTGTCCTTAGCATTCCCCACTATCCCACGGCTGCTAGGCTGGAGCCAGGCAGCACAAAAAGCTGTCGCTGTGGAAACCTGAAGCTCCATAAAACCACAAGAGCCCGAATACATGCTTCTAGTCATGTAACAAATGGCACAATATAAATAATGCATTCATCCATTTATTGTATGAGAAATTAGCGCTGAACACACAGGAGGGATTATATTAAAGCTGTACTAAAGGATGGGTGATGGCACATCAAAACCAAATCACTCTAATTGTAATAAACACAGCTGTCTGATGTGGTGGGAGTGACGCACCTTCAGTTGCCAGACAAACACTTTCTTTTTCTTATTTAAGAATGTATACTACCATTCAAAAGTTTGGGGTCGGTAAGACTTCTTTAATGTTATTGAAAGACACTCACCAAGGCTACATTTATCATTTGATCAAAAATCCAGTGAAACAATATTACTGTGAAATGATTACTGTTATATTCTTATATTTTTATTGTTTACTTTTATTTCATTTCTACATAGCTTTATTTATGTATATTTTCATCTGTGTTGTTTTCTTTAATAATTGCACTGTCCATGGAGCGGACCTGACTCACATTTCACTGCTGGTTATATATGCTATATATAATTTTGTATGTGACGAATAAAAATCTAAAAATCTTGAATCTTGAACATTCTACTATGCTGATTTGGTGCTTAAGAAACATTTAGTACTATTATCAATGCTGAAAACTGTCATGCTGCATAACATTTTCATGAAAACGGTGATGCATTTTTTTTTTCCCACATTCATTCAGGATTGTAAACAGACCGTTCAAAAACACAGCATTTATGGACTCACACATCATTAAACTCCTCCAGGCTGGTGGCAGGCGTGAAAACATCCAGCAGGCCGATCACCTGCAAGCATAATGTGCAAAGAACACAAATCAGAAACATTTAGTACAGCGTGTACAGTCTTGCATTAAGATTTCCTTACATAACCTCAAAGGGAAATCTAGTATTGGGCAGTTATAGAATTCCCCGAATAAACCATTTCAAATAAGAAAGGAATTGCTATGTTTTAATACAGGTTTCATTCTTACAGAGAGAATAATGGCTAAATCGAATAACAGAGGAGAGCGGTTCAAAATTTGCTGCAGTTTTCAAGGATACAGCGAGAAATATTATGTTCTAGAATCCCTTGAGCAAACAATAGCTCAGTGACAGGGCTTGATTTAAGGGTATAATAACCCACATTTCCAATTGCACATCACTGCTATTTACTGTAAACATCCTATTATTGGCCTATTCTATTTTATAATTTCCAACAATAATTTTTTATTCTGAATAATGTTGGGGGACCCAACAGAATTTTTTTTTTTTTTTTTGTGAGCAGTAACTTGTTAACATCTTATTAATTTAGATATTGTAGGTCGCCTTATTCACTCACGGTCATTATGTTGCCCCATAGACCTTAATAAGGTTAGAAGCCATATTATAATATTTGGATGAACTAAGCCTTTTAACAATTGGGATTACCATCCGCTCCTCTGCATATTAGACTTGTCAGGTTGATAATACCTTTGATCCAAACTCACATTCTCATGTTTCATATGCTTTAGTAGTCGCAATTCCCTGTAGGTCCGCTTGGCATGGATGATTGATTGAAATGGCCTTGACAGCTTCTTCACGGCAACCTTCAATCCTGTCTTTTCATCATATGCAGAGCTGAAACACACGATTCAATCATGTTGTCACACTTCACTTTGTTGCACAACTGAAACTCCAACATGCTTCAACAAGACCACACAAAGTTAAAGACAGTTGGAAGTAAAAGTCAACATAAAAGGCACTTATTTAACTTGCCATACATTTCAGACCGAAACAAAAACCCACCAGATTCTCACTTCCTCGTGGAAATAACTACCAAGGTTTATAGAAGGAACTAAACAGTAAAAAGTACCTATTGCAACCAATCACAAACTACTAATTGTTTAAGAATTTGTCACAGAATCACCGATACACGCTTTGCAGTAGTCCAAACAGTGAGGGTCATGATACAACCTTTTAAGAACCATAGGATATTGTACATGTATAACTTGACTGAGAGCTAGCTAATAGATCTTTTTAAAGAAAATCTCAGTGCTTCCCTTTTTTGAATGCACTGCATGAGCTGAGAGACGAGCCCGGCACTTCAAACCCTGTGCAATCTGTTCATCAAATATTCAATTAGCCTGACACAATAATGGAGCCCATGAAATATAATCTAGATAGCATGGTTGCCTAGCATCGCAACTTCCAACAGTCACTTTGGTGCATAAACAACCTGTCTGCCCAGAGTAGGAGTAATTTAGAAAATGAGCCTGGCTTTCAAACACCTGTCTGTTTAATATCACAGAGACCCTTCTGAAAATCATTTGCAAACATTAAAGAGTGGGATAAGGCTTGTTTTGAGTTAAAGGAAGAAACCAAAGAAGTATCCCAATGTGCACAAACATGACTGGTTAAAACAAGGTCACATCTCCTCAGAAAAACATATTTCCTCTTTAATACAGAAATCAGGCTGATACCCTGAAAACATTGCGTGACATTGCATAGAAAATGTGTTTGCAGAGGGCCATTACAAAATAAATAAATAAATAAACATCAGCACAAAACCATCAACAAACTTCCTCATTGCAGCTAAATTAACCAAACACGCATTCCAGAGGAATTAATCACGAGATTAAGATAACAAAAAGACCAACCCAGTCCTGGGTGTAACGACAAGCAAACGACAAAATTAAGTTCTAGGACCCACTGACATCGGTCTTGAAATTACAAGCAGCTCTGGCTGCGTTTCAAAAGCTCTCGAGTTTCCTACGAAGACAGCAATTTTGCGCATCAAACGGCAGCTGCCTTCTGTTCTGGGACACAGGCATGATGCATCATCTGTGGGGTGACCTCATTCAGGACAGACCCCGACAGATGTCCGCATTAAGACCACACTACGCCACGAAGTAGGGCGAATAAAAAAAGTGTGTTCTGTTTCATAAATAATAAACAACTTTGTAGGACATCGCGTTCATATCTTCGATTTGAATCGCTAGTTACAATTTAAACGTGTGTATCTTATTGCATATCGACCGCAAAGATTCATCACCTTGCAACTAAAGTGGCATACGTGCGTGCGTGCGTGCACGCGATCTGGCTTTATAGCAACATACGCGGCTTTAAATGTTTAGAAAGCATAAATTAGACACGATAGAACACTTTGCAACAATATAAGCACTTTTAACCCGCTTTTTATAACTAGTAATCCCTCTTGCATAACAAACTACGGACTTTGGTCTTGTTAGCAAGTTTGCTAACGCAGTGCAATGCTGTACGGGCCCGTAAGAATGAATGGGACACATCGTTCCGCCATCGAAACAACAGAGAAATATTTACCAAACAGTTCCGTATGCACCAGAGCCGACGGGAGACAAATTCTGATATCGCACAGGGACCTCCCATATTGTCTTGTTGACCTCCTGTCGATGGAAAGTAGGTCTTTCTTTCTGCGACATGCCTGCAGAACGAGCGCCCGAGGCGAGTTGAGACTTCTGCTTTCCCTGGTTTGCCTGCCTGTGATTCAAGGTGGTTGAGTTGTCGTGCAACAATCAAAAATGGAAAGTAAACGACCGATAAAGTCGACGCACGCGGGCACTAAAGAACGAATCACCTCGATGAGTTTAGTTCATGCCAGCCAGCGGCGGATATTCTTGAAATGTGATTGACTGAGAAGTTGCTCGGTTCCGGGTCGCGGTGGTTTCGAGCACTATCCCGTCTGCGTCTCTCCCTGCTACAAATGAAAGTCACCGCAAAAAAAAAAAAAAGCCTATGCGAGTTCCCAAGCGCGCCCCCTGCAACACATTTACACATTACACAGGAGGCAACACAGAGATTGTTGATGTACTGCAAAGCTTTATGCAACGTTTAATGCAAGTCTCTGAATTCAATATTTATACCACCCTAAACGTTTTGGGTGGTTTGAATTTTACTTAACTTTAATGTATAATAATATTTTATTATAGAATCATGATGAAAAAAAGATATATAAATATAGCTACAGAATGCAGTAATGAGCTACAGAATGCTCATTACTGCATAAATGAAACATGCAGATTGAACCTACTATACAAAAAGTTTTACAGTTAGGTGCTCTTAAGGACTGGCAGAAGGGGTCAGAGGTCATATTTGCCATTGGCATCTGGGTTATAAAGGTCAGGCTACGTTTTTCTTCAGTAAATCTGTGAAGGAAAAATGGTTTGACTTAGCACTTAAAAGTCAGCAAAATAGCATAATAATTATTTTTTGTAAATGAACATCACAAGTGTTACCCATCACAGTGGGCCTTACCCTGCATGACTGCAGACCTGGATCTTCTCAGAGGAAGAGGTTGATAGAGCTGGAAGATGGGCTGGTTTCCTGTCAGGGAGTAAAGAAAAACAAGAAAAAACTAAACAAATATGTTTAATTGTAAAGTTAAGAGCCATGAAAGCTCATTAGCAGTGTGTTGTCTGTCACTACAGAAACCAGGACACTTTCACATAGGGATGTAATAATATCTAAGCATGCTCAAGGAATGTGTGAAATGCAAAGAAATCCAGGCCTAAGAGAATATAAATCTGAATTCTGGATGCTGTGTGACAGCATGGCAGTGCTAAAAACAAATGTCGCAGTTCTGTTGTTGTTTAATTTTTTATTTATTTGGTACTTTCATTTAAATGTCTTCCATACCGAACAACAGTGCAATATCCAAATCCCTTTTTACCCATTCAGATCCTACACACATTTCAATGGATATCACTTTCTGTGTTTTTAATGTTAATTTTAATATTTAATAATACAGTTTAAATAAATATTTTGGTTAACAACAATAACATTCAAAATAAATACAGAATTCCAACCAGTAAACTCTATTTTAAAAATTTAGCAGAAGTTTTCTCAATACAAGATATGTGTGTATGACTTGTAATAATTATAAATTTATTTAACTTGTTTTTTGGCCATTCAAACAGCCCCACAGCATGAGGCTGCTACCAGCACACTTTAAAAGTTTTGGGATGGTACTGAGCTGGTTTCCTTCAAACATGATGCTTAGAATTGAGGCTCATCAGACCATATAATCTTCTCAGAATCTGAGGGTCCTTTAGCTGCTTTTTTGCACATTTTTTGTAAAGCATGTTTTTATTTGTTTTAACTGAAGAGAGAATAGATTTTGGCCACACTG
The DNA here is from genome assembly GCF_003368295.1 of Carassius auratus. Classification (NCBI taxonomy): domain Eukaryota; kingdom Metazoa; phylum Chordata; class Actinopteri; order Cypriniformes; family Cyprinidae; genus Carassius; species Carassius auratus. Next base: position 858,856 of record NW_020525031.1, on the reverse strand, counting down.
CCATAAAGACTGGATCGACAGAGTGTTGGAGTGGATTTCTCCTATTTCCATATATGATCATAGAGCTCAACTAGAGCAACTATCAGGTTATTGGTCACCACACTAACCAAAGCTTCTGTGACGCTTTCATTGTGGCAGAATTTTTTTTCTGAACTCTTTCACAGATGTGTCGCTTGACACAAACCTGTTTCTGAGCTCTACAGGCAGTTCTTTTGACTTCTGTGCTTGGTCTTTCCTCTGCTATGCATTATCAGCTGTTAGACCTTTTATTAATACGTGTGCACCGTCCTAAATCATACCCATTTAATTGAATTTGCCACAGGTTAACATCACTTGAAATGTAGTAACACCTCTCTCAGAGGAATTTAGTATCACATATGAAACTCACTACTTCCTCTTATTATTCTATCCCCTCCTCTATTATAAAGGATGTTTTTGATGTAGTCGGCCCCTCCATTCAGGTCATCTTAAATATATGTCTCTACATGTTTTAAGCATGTGGTTGTCCAACCCCTGCTAAAAAAACATGATCTCAATGTTAAAAGCCTAAACTACTACCATCCCATTTGTAATCTTCCTTTTATTTCAAAATTTTTGGAAAAAGTTGCTCCCCTTTTTGACCACTCACAATATACTAGAACATTTTCAATCAGTTTTTAGATCACTTAATAGCACTGGAACTGTTCTGCTCAAAGTATCCAATGATCTTCTCCTTACACTAGATTCAGGTGATAATGCCATCCTGATTTTATTGGATCTTATGCCGCCTTCGACAATATCGATCACAACATCCTCCTTACTTGCCTTGATCAGCAGGTGGACATTAGGGAGACCGCATTACTTTGGTTCCGTTCCTTTCTCAATGATAGGACTTTCTCAGTATCTATCGGCAAGTTCTCCTCATCCTCTGCTTCTGTTTCAAATGGGGTCCCTCAGGGGTCCATCTTGGGTCCTATGCTTTTTAGCTTGTATATGCTCCCACTGGGTGACATCATAAGGAAGCATACCATCTCGTTTCATCTCTATGCAGAAGATTCACATTTGTACTTGCCTCTAAAATCTACAATACAATCTCTTCTGGCCTGTCTTGAAGACATCAAAACTTGGATGGTTAACACCTTTCTCCAGTTAAACAGTGACAAGACAGAAGTGATTATTTTTGGTTCTCCCAAGGCAAGATGCACTGTGGTACAAAATCTAGGTAACTTCACCCCATTTATCAAACCTTATGCCAGAAATTTGGGTGTCATTCTTGACTCAGAACTCAGAGAATGATTTCTCACCTTAAGTCATTCCTATCTTTTAACAGTCTTGAGAAAGTTATCCATGACTTTATTACATCACGGCTGGATTATTGTAATTCCCTCTACTTTGGCCTTCCACAATCATCACTTAGACATTTGCAGTTAGTACAAAACGCAGCAGTGCGTCTTTTAACGGACACTAGGAGGCACAAGCACATCATCCCCATTGTGGCCTCCTTGCGTTAGCTCCCAGTGTCACAGTCAGCGATATACTTTTTTTTCTCTCATCTTAAAGCAAAAGAATCAATTTATATATACGTTTTTAAGCATCTATATTGCTTTCTACATTAAATAATTATTAGTAATAACTGTGCAGTACACTGATCAGGTCTTCTTCCAGACTGGCCTTTATTTTGCATAAATGCTTAATGGTTTTGCACTCGCCATGCATCCTCTGGAAGTCACTTGACCTCTGCTTAAACCTCTCTTCTAAAGCATCAACCTTTTCCATTTATTCAGCCAGTCAATTGAAAATGATTGAAGGGTGAGACTCAAGTTTTGCATGATAACAGCTTCTTGAAATTGAACGAGAGCACTTACACAGACACAGCAAGATCAATTATTTTTAATAGCAAATAGAAGCTATACATTTGTGTTTTAATTCATGTCCTTATATTATTGTTATGATATTTATTGTTGTAGTTTGGTATAGTTATAGTTAATCTCAATATTTAATAAAACAATAGACACATTAGCTTTATCTAGTAGGCTATATTATTTAAGACACCCATTACAAACAAGATGGCATTTCCTAATATACATATAACATAACAAAAAAAGGTCCGCAAAACATTAATGCTAGTATACCAAAACATTTGAATGATTTATAAAATTATTATATATTTTTCTTCTTATTTTTTTATATATATATAACAAAATGGCATGTCAAACAAATGCATTGTAAGTTTATCAGCATTATTCACAAGCTTTCACAAGCATATGTGTTTGGTATAAAAAAAAAATGTGTAGAACAATATAAACAAAATAATAGGTATTGTGTGTGTGTGTGTGTGTGTCACACACACAGCATAATTTCTTCTTATGCCACTCTGGCCTCTGGTCTGCTGAATACAGAGGAGATGCAATTGAAACAACAGGTTTATGAGGAGACTTGAATAAGGCAGACTTATTTTTCAATATTTTTCTCTTTTGGAATAAAAGTATCAATGTTATATTGTCAAATATAGTGCTGATGATCTTTTCTGACAGGCCAAACATTTCTTGATGGCTCTCCCCATATCTGAGAAGATCTAGTTCATCTCCATCTCCATTGCAGCTGATGATTTTAGGGGAACAGAATCAAAGCCATCTGACGTTCTCTGTAAAATAACAGAACTTTTTCAAGAAATGCCTGTTAATGCTAATATTATTGGAACATTAAAAACATGTAAAGTGTCCATCACATCAAGAGTACAGCCAAAGAGTGTATAGTACTTCCAAGCTGAAGTCTGTCTTGTGACCTCCTTACCTCCCTGGAAAATGACTTGATCTTAGTGAAGAAAGACTTCTTGGAGAGGTAGATGAGGTCATCCTCTGCATCTTCTCCTTCCATGATGGCACAGCTATCTGCAGCTGGAAGTTCACACTCCTTATCTCCTGCAGTCATCATTAGCTTTGAGTACTTATACTGCAGCCTAAAGAGACGACATAAATACACTTATACATTAAATTTATGCATTTAGCAATCGCTTTTATCCAAAGCAACTTACAATGCATTTTTTACCAGTATGTGCATTCCCTGGGAATTGAACCCAAAACCTTTTGTGCTGTTAACACAATGCTCTACCACTGAGCATTGTCTAATTTCCTTGATCCACAAAGTCAGTGTTGTACAGTGCAGTTAGCTACCATGATTTTTAAATATCACTTTCAGTAATGAACTCTCACTTGCGTGTCCTTTTCCAGAAGTAGCAGCTGATGGTAATGAGCAATATTGCGGCAACAGTTCCGACAGAGACACCAAACTTCAGCCAGAAGTCTAGTGTCACACAGGCACTGATCTTTTGAGGAGGCAGTGACACCCCACCTGTACACCTCAGAGGTTGCTGCCACACATAAGTAGTCCTCTGAGAAACATAAACACATTTAGCTAATAAATGGTCACATAAAAACATTAGGAAAACAGTCTCATTCAGAATCTGCGTGGTTTGTCCTTTTGGGAGTTGACATATACCTGAATTCCTTGGATGCAAGCGCTCACTATCTCCTTAATGTTCCTCTCAGAGCAGAGAGGACAGGCATGCTCGGAGCGCCACAGGAAATGGAAGGAGCAGCCATCACAGGTGCCCTCGGAGCAGTTACTATACCAAATGCACACACACACACGGAAAATAACAAATAAAGACCGATATTACAGATACAGTAATAGTCCTATGCTGAAAAACACAGCACACACATATATTTATTGAATTAAATCACAGCCTTTAGGATTTGATAATCACAATAAGCCATATCGAGATTTTGGTTTTGTGTTGATTCACTGCGCAGACCTACCCACAGGAAAAGCAATTGTCATATTTACCTTGGAAGCGAAACATGGTTCTTCAGTGTTACAGTGGGATCACATCGGAGCCTAATGGAGGCAGATCTTCCATTTTTACATGCTTGTGTAGTTTCTCTAGATCTGTTGACACCATAATAGGAAGACTGTCAGATAAGCCTGAACTAAATCACCTACAGACTTGAATTTGAGATAAAAAAAAAAAGTGTGTGAAAATAATAAAAGCATTAGAATAAACTAAACACAGATCATTGTAAGCAAGTACACTCACCTGTAGTAGAATATGACATCAGGCAACTCTGATTCAACAGGAAAGTTGCCATCCAATGATGAGATGTCATCAAATTTAAAGTCAGTAGTCACTCCTGAGTATAAAAATTTTCCATTTGATGAATCCACAGGACCCACTATGTATTTGAAAGAGATTTCAAAGCATTGGTAGCACTCACCGATTAAACTATCTCCAATACTGAAGGGCTGGGAGGACACAACACTCTGACCCCTGACTTCAGAAGGCACTACAGTAGACTGACAGATGTAGCCTTTTACATCCCTCTTGCTTTCAGTCACATTTTCCAAACAGGATGCAAGAGCCCTGTTCTAAATGGGAGAAAGACACACTTTAATGCTTGATTCTGAGTTTCTATGACTAAGACTTCACTACATACTTTAAACTTTCATAAAGACTGAATGTGTTTTAATTTAGTCTCTTACTTCTGTCCCACACAGCGCCACACTGAAATGCTGGAAATACTGGAGCCCTTTACTGGTGAAGCGTGGGATGCCCTGGAAGCCTGTGACATTTGCCAGCGGAGAGAAATCATAATTCAGCATTTCTCCTTTATGATGCAGTGCTAATGTACAGTCACTCATGCATGCAGAACGGCCCTGTGAACAGAGAAGACAAGCATATGTTACAGAAGTGAATAGATAGCTGTATATAAAATAGTTCAAAAATAGTGAAAATCACTATAAAGAAAGTTACTGAAAATATGAATACACACTAGCAACATATACTAATAAATAAATTGAATCATTATTAAAAAATAAGGATATTCTTTATTTTAATATTTTCTTTACAATTTAATAATTGTAAATTATTTATATATGCTATATTATTTGATAAATATAATTATAATTTTGAATCTTTATTAACCATAGTAAGTATAATTGAGGGAACAATAAGAAATTCTTCAATATGACAAGGATTTTAATGCAAACAGAAAAAATTACAGTGTATGAATAAGATGTATTGCAATGATATGATTATGCTAGGGGTGTTTAACAATCATTAAAACACAAAGTCCAAAGGTTTTTTGGAATCTCTGAGTTTGACTTTTTATACAAACAGTGCAATGCAAAATATTACTTCTCTTTACCAGAACTGCCCAATAAATTATTATTTATTATTGGGGCTTAGCACCCGAATACATTTTTAGTCAAAATAGTCAAATGTCAAAATATTAAATGCATGTTTGTATGTTTTACTACACCAATGCATTCAAGATTCATTTTTTCAATTTTTTTGATTAATTTCCTGAAAACTATACAGTTACAAGGTAACAATGTACACAATGTAAACCGTGCACAATTTATTTAGCTCAGGAGTTAGTCATATGTTTTCAAGATTGCTGAACAGTTTTATTGTTACCTCATCAGCTCTTTAAATCAATGTTTACTGAAGCCTGTTGACTGACAACAGTCCCATCTACTGGCCAGAACAGGTACTAAGCTTGCTATATCAACAAAGGCTTTAAAACTGCAATGAGCTCAAAGATCAGGGGCCTTTCACACAGAACACTTTGTGGAATGGAAAAGAGCACATGGTCTAGAGACGAGTTTTGAATTTCATGAATTTTGTTTGAATGCTCACTTTATTACTGTAGGTATTGGGTCCGCAAGGTATGCAGGCTTGCTTTCCGATTGGCTGCTCGGGCCTGATGATGGTATTTGAGGGACAGCTTTCACACACTCCAGTGCCATTCAGCATGTAGTGCCCTTGAGGGCAGGGCACGCAGCCTGAGTCAGAGTCGACTGCAGCCGGAGCACACTGACGACACTCTGAAGCCACACCCCCAATCACATTAGTGAGGTGAACAGAGTAGATCTTAGCATAGTCAGAGCTGTATTCATTTTTCTGTAAGACAAACACACAGCCTCATGTCCAGCTTCTTTAGCCATGGAGTCTTAAACCTCAGTAAACAGTAAAAAAGTAAAAACCAAACAGGAAAGAAGTAAGAGACTGAGGTTTAATCTTACCATGCTGAAGATCCCAGTGCGCTGAAAAGCCCAGGTGAAACTAACAGTGTTGTTGCTTTTAATAAGATAAGAGTAGGATTGCTTCCCCATAGTACCAGACCAACTCTCCACAATATTACTCCATTCATTTTTCCCCTGCGGAGAAATGGGGAAACAACAACAAATCTTAGACATTAATATGCAAAATTAGGCAAAACCATTATAATGATTGAACCACTTAAAGGTGTGGGGCAAGTAAGATTTAAAAATATATATACTTTCATTCATTTATAAATTATGTATTAAATTGATCAGAATTGACACTAAAGATTTCTATTTTAAATAAATGTTGTTTTCGCTATTGATAATAATAATAAGATGTCATCTATGTATACAATGATTTAAAAAACGGCCGAACTCACTGCCAGGAAATACAGTTTACAATCGGCTGTACACTTTGTTTCAAACACAAATGTTATTCTGGAAAGCTGAACTCTCTCATTGTCTTCACTCAGGGAATGAGGCAGGCTGAAAAAAGGAAAAAGGGGATTTTATTGAGTAAATTTTTAGCCCATGGTTATGTCTCTTGTATTAGCGTTAATGTTGATGAGGTCTTCATTTGAGGTATTGAGACCATTAATACCATGCAGTTGCTGTTTGTAAACGTGTGTGTGTGCTCACCTGTATCCAGGTACTGTGAGCGTCAGCATCATGTAGTCAGAGTCCTGATTGCTTGGTGTGGTGTAGATGTACTCACCCGCAACCTCCCAGCCTGTTACAACAAAAAGCTCATAACTCATAAGCATATGACAGAATGACTCATAACATAACATAAACATAAAATTGTGTGGAGCGCTAGTGATAAGATATTTAGGCACCTGTCATCCTTTCAGTGCTGCTGTATTCTGAACTGAAGACTGAGCTCCTCATATTGCTGGGCATTTTGTTCCACCATTTATATTCAAAACCCACGACTGGTTCTGTTCCAGCAGGACACTCTGAACATTCTGAACACATGTAACATGATCATTTCTAATAGTGAGTTCTGTTACTGATGCACTTCAAGTATATACTAAAACATACATTTAGTGTTATTAAAACATACATTTAGGGGAAGTCGTGGCCTAATGGTTAGAGAGTCGGACTCCCAATCGAAAGGTCGTGAGTTCGAATCTCGGGACGGCAGGAATTGTAGGTGGGGGGAGTGCATGTACAGTTCTCTCTCCACCTTCAATACCACGACTTAGGTGCCCTTGAGCAAGGCACTGAACCCCCAACTGCTCCCCGGGCGCCGCAGCATAAATGGCTGCCCACTGCTCCGGGTGTGTGCTCACAGTGTGTGTGTGTGTGTTCACTGCTCTGTGTGTGTGCACTTCGGATGGGTTAAATGCAGAGCACAAATTCTGAGTATGGGTCACCATACTTGGCTGAATGTCACGTCACTTATATACACATGTAGTTTTGTCATCTAGAGATATAACAGAGATGCATGCATATGCTGTCACGGTGAAATCTTTTAATTGTTGTTTGTTCGCTTTGTCTCTCTACCTGTCCCATTGGAATAGAAGCCATGTGGGCAGGGTTCACAGGTGGAGGTGTTGCTGGAGAAGAATCCTGGATTGCATGGAGGGCAGGCCATCATCTCCCCTGAGACCGGAAGCTGCACTGCCCCCTCCACAGTCTCACTGCAGATTTTTGGCTCGATCCACTTATACATCAGTTGTGTCTAAAGAAAGACAGAAAGATAAAACAGTTGTTAAATAAAATCAAAATAAATAAATAAATACAAATTCTCTCTAGATGTGTTGGATTTTTTTGTGGTACCTGACCACTGGAGTCACATGGTGTGTGAGTATAGAAGTAATCCGTTGTTGTGCAGGGCAGTCGCTGTAGACAGCTTCCAGATCCAATTCCTGGAGTAACACACACAGGAGAGAGGAAAACACCCGTGGCATTAGGAAAAACAAACACACACTCATTTAGATAAAGTGATAAAACACAGTAGGCAAATTCCACTGGGGCGTTCAGGTCATTTACATGAACATTTACTTTCATGTGCGTCCATTTAAATGCTTGATCACATCTATGCAGATTTAACGTTCAAAGCCCTTTACAAGGAATGTGTTGGGTGACCACCCAGTCATTAAAAATAGCTATGCGTAAATGCATTGTGAAACATTTTATAGTATATTCAATTCAATTCAAGTTTATTTGTATAGCGTTTTTCACGATGTAAATCGTTGCAAAGCAGCTTTACAGAAAATTAACGTTTCTACATTATATATGTATATGACAGATATTTGTTAGTTTAACCATAAAATCATTCAATTATTATATCAACAATTCAATATCTTTTGATATCTATATATACACACACATACATACAGACGTTTTTTTATTTATTGACACTTCAGGACGATTTATGCACCTACAAAAATATTCTAATATTTCACTTACACAAAAAAATCGTGTAAACATTCACATACATTTCTAAGAACAGAGGGAGAATAATAACTATAAGCAGTAATGAATGTGAAATTATGACAATAGCAGCCGATGACTGGCTTGAATTAACATGAACATTTCTTTAAAAATGCTGATACACACACCTGAATATTTGTCTGCTTCACAGGGTTGGCACGCAGTGGCTCCCTTATTAGAGTACGAATTAGCAGAGCATGGGATACAGCGGGCAGCCCCTGGTTTATCACTATAGGTACCAGGCTTACAGTGAAAGCATTCAGATGTATACGAGACACCTGAAAATAAGGTCAAGTGTTAATCCTTAAGTACTTTTTTTTTTCATGCATTTTAAAAGTAACCCATGCCATCCTTTTTAAGGTAGTGCACAAATAATTGTGATGGATAAATACCTGAGATGGCAATGTTCTTCAGTAGAACTGGTTTGGCAGTGTTGGAAGCCAGAGAGAAACCTGTTGTTCTCCAGTACAAGACATTGTTACCACTACTCAGCTGTACCTGGTTAAATAGCAGGAAGAAAACGTTTTGAGGCCTGAGGCTTCTATATTTGCTCAACACACACTCTCACACACACACACAGATACTTACATAATGATAATCCCAGTCACTTTCTGATATTTTCATCCAACGACGTTGAGATTCTGTAGACTGACACTGGTCATTCTGAACCTATTAGCACATGAATATCATAACCCATATCACGCAGTGTCTAACATTATCAATGGACTATACCACAAGAAACACATCTGTGGTGGTAATAAAACTCAATTTATTATTTTTATATTGCCTATTATATGTTATTTATATATTAAATATGAAAATGCACTTTATACAAATGCAGTTTAATCAACTATATATTTTTTAAACTCTATATAGGTATATATTTTGGAAAACTGTAACTAGCGAAGCCCCAGTACTTACATAAAACTCAAAAAACATGCGGTTGTCAGGATAGAAGTACTGGAAGGACACAGATCCAGGCTTCTTTAGACTCACAGCATAGGAAAGGGTTGAAGTGCACTCATCTGTGTTAGAGGCAATATAATCACCTTTCGGGATCCATGTTGAGCTGAGCACATGCAATGGGTCCCCATTAAAGCAAATTTCCACAAATGTCTATACTTCAGTTTCATTTTAATTCCAGATAATTCAAGGTTCTGACTCGTCAAGCACTTTTACGTAAACGTTCAGTGCATTCAATTACAGTTAAGTGAATGTTGAATGGCTCAACCATCCACTTGATCCTGAATTTTAAGCACTAACACCAATTTGCATATCTTGAATACAAGAGCTCAAATTTTTCATATACTGTATATATACGATTCACTCACTTGGAGCAATTTGTGTGAGTGTATCCAAAGTTAATAGTAATGCCATGGCTTATAAAGCCAGTGGGCAAAGTGTCCCACTCGTCAAAAGCAACACCCGTCCCAAGAGAATAGGTCCCTGCGACGCACTTCTGACACTCTTGAGTCCTCATGTCCAGAAATTCGCCATCATTACAGCTAAACGCTGACAAAAGGGGAAAAAAACACAACAAAGATTAAAGTATCTTTCTAGATTTGAAAACCTTCACCTGGTGCCATAGCATGCTAGAGACCAGTCTATTATTTTTTGTGTCTGGTAGTGGTAGTGTGTGTGTTGCAGATACTTACTGCAATGGGTGCCTTTGACTGGATCAGGTAAACCAGTGCAGGTCTCAGGCTTGTTGGGTATCGCCACTCTCCATCGAGAGCCCAAAACATCACAGTCTGTGTACTCAAAATGGTAATCAGACTGCAAAATAATGAAACATACAACAACAACTGCATTGAAATGTCTTTCAGGCTTATTCATTTGGAATATAAGACAAAACTAGGAACACTGTAATATTTCGTTTTGTGCAGAGTAATACATTTGTTGGCATAATTTGAGATATCAACCACATCAACCTCATAACATCAAGTCATCCAATTATTTTGGGGGAAAAAATCTGATTCTTTGATTTTTATTCATTGATTGGTGGTTACTTGCCAAATAAATGAATAAATATATGGAAAATAAATGTTGACTTGAGATGGAATTATTTCATATTATGTAATTTATATTATCATAAAGCATCCGCTAAGAAAAAAAGCCTTTCATTACAATACTATGTCACAGCAATATTAAAACTGCAGTGGTCATAAGTCTGTCTTTAAGTGTAAAGTAATTTTCACTGCAGTTGAGAGCTGAGATACACAACTTGTCACTTTGTGCTTTACAGACATAATACTAAAATCTAGTCAACATCTTGTTTATAATGCTCCTCTGGATTACATCTCCTTTTAAAATACTGTGTCAGATCAATATTTACACAGTGGGCGGATCCACCCACTGGAGATCAACTTCAAGGAAGTGTCCGTCGCCTTGTCTAAATGAACAGTCTTTAGCAGGTATTATTTACACACCATGCAAAGTAGGAGAGCCCAATAAAATTTAATCTTGAGTATATATTAACATATTAACATCTCCAAACATCCTGTTCATCCTAATTTAACCAAGGACATAACAACCAGTAATAAAATACTTAAATACTTAAAAGTATGGTTTAAATGAAAGTTATTTAAACTCAAGGTGGTTTGTATATGTTGAAAGCTACCCCAAAGAACAGGCCGCTGGCAAGAAACAAGAACCTAAATAACCCTGACTGAATAACACCTGAGGTACCAGCAGAAACTTCACTTCCACAGAGCAAAACAGAATGACCCATGTGGAAGGAAAGAAGATTAATAGTTAAGACCTCACCAGGACGAGTGATCGTGCTTCTTATAAGTGCTTTGTGTTAGTGCTGTGAGAGTTACGTTCAGTAAGAAAGAAAGAAAGAGTTGTTCTGAGCAAGCAGTCAACATCATAATCCCTACATCCATATAAATGATGAAACCAAGGCAACAGAACAGACTGACATTTGTTTCTATGGTGTCTCTTAGGGGTCAGATTAACAGATGAATCTCTTCCACAGAAAACATGGGTTGTTTATTCCCCCCTCAAGGTCAATTTTTCACTTTGTCTATTTTCAGTTATATTTGCAATAATATAATATATATATATACACACACACACACACACACACACACACACACACACACATATATATATATATATATATATATATATATATAGCTTTTGTGTCAAAGAATTAAAGACAGGTATATCAGTTCAGGTACACCAACAGCAATGCAGCCTTTTGTTAAATGATCATAACAGCAGATGCCCCTTTCACAAGCTCTCTAGGGCAAACAGACAAGCTTATCTGGACGTGAGTGTGTCCCCCATTTCCATGATTATGCTCACTCTTATTCAAACAATTAATTTACTTGAGGGAAAAGAGGACAGAAAGCTAAAACATATATTTTAATCAAAATCAGCATATATCTTGAAAAGAAAAGGAAACAATACAATGAATGCTGATGTATGTGAGCTTTTTATTAACTAAGAAGAAAATCAAGCCCACATCCCTTGTTTGCTTTACTAACTGAATTGAGCTCTCACTCAGACTTCTTCTTCTTTCATTCATTACTGGACGGTTTCAAATTTTGTATGGTCTTATTTGTAAAGTGGCATCATGTGATACACAGGCTGATGATCCAGTGATGATGTTTGTACAATATGATCTCAGCATGTAATCTCGTGTTATTTCAAGTGAGGAGAGTTTTCTACGATTTATGGACATAACACAATATATATTTTTCTTGAATGTTCTGGCCTAATCCTCCAGTCCTGCACAATAATGTTGGGTGTTTATAATGGTCAATATACCCTCAGCAGCAGCATTAAATCACAAATATGCTATTCTGTTAATGTGGGTTCAGCCAGCACTCATGGTACTAACAGCTGTCGGAAATAAACCGCACACAATGAATAGTGCAAATCACATTAACTTGCATTATTTTAAAACTGTCGCGGTACATGATATACAATGCACAGTAAAGCAGCACCCTACCTCTTTGCAGCTGGGTAATTCCGTTGCCTTAGTTAAAAGAAAGTGAAGCAAAAAAATGCCTACACTGAAAAGCACATGGCTTAAAAACATTTCTGTTTCCAAAAGATATGTTCCCTGCAGGCAATGCGTGTGACAGTAACAGACGTGCTGTTAATATTGCTGCGCTTTTATCCAGACACTGTTTGCACACGTTAAGCGTGTAATGCGCTCAGCTCTCCTATTGGTCAGTCTCTTTGGGATGGAGTTCCTACTGCAAACTTGTCTTATTGCCACATGTTAAGACATGAATATTCGTTAAGACTCCAATAAAAAAATATAATAAATAAATAAATAAAATAAAATAAAGACACACACACACAAACATTAAGAACATGGCGGAGTAACAAACATTAAAGTAATGATATTAGGTCTAATGTAGGCTAGTCTACATTTGGGAAACTCATTTTAATGCTTATGAGCAAAGTACGGGGAAACTCAACAGTTTTGTTGTTGTAAAAAATAAAATAAAACCCGGTTAACAGCAACGTAATGATAAGGGTTTAAACACTGATCTATATGTTTCTCTATTATAGATCAGTGGGTTTAAACCTAAATGAGTTTGTCTGTATGGCGCTGTGTGAAACACCAGACCTGACGCTCACAGTTGGTCTCTAGGCAACGGTAGGAGGGACAACAAAGTTGCAAGAAAAGATCCCAAACCATCGATCTGTTACATTCCACAAGACTCATCTGGATATATTGTGGGAATATGCCTCAAGAACGAGATCCTTTCCCAATCCCGCGATATGAGAACGATTATACACTCAGAAGGAGTGAGGAAGCTCAGGTAATTTCAAACTATGAATTTAAAACTTTAGAACTGATCAGCCGTTTCTATTTAGTTACAGATTTGTATGCTTCTTGATCATTGCCCACATTTTTATACACGTTACATATTTCTTACTTTTTACCTTGATTGATCAGAAACTACCATACGACAAGCCGACCCATCTCGCACAAAATGACGAACCCTGGGGGAGACTCCACAACACGACAACACAGGCCAGCTCGCGTCGACAAGTCTGTCATTACGATACTACAGTGAGTTGAGATGACCTCGGAGGAGGATTTGAATTTACTGAATAGGCTACTACTTAAAAATTACCATAGGAAACCTAAAATAAATTCAAAACGGAAACATATTATGATTCAAAGCTCTGTTTTTAAAATGTACTGACACTGCTAAAATGTTACAAGGTACCAAAGGACAGTCTGGACATTCATCTAAAATCGACATACGATCATCATCTAGGATTATTTCAGGACAAAAATAAAACTGTGACGCAGAAGGAAACTATTGCATTGGAAAATGGGTAAGACCGCTATTATATAGATATGTGTACGTACACGTATATAGTGTTCAGATGCAAAAGCCTTTAAGTGTAGTCTGAAAATGTTCTCGTAAAATTGGTTAGGATTTTTATCAGGCTCTTTAGGTTTAGTAATTTGACTTTAATGAAAAATAAATTGAAATAATTGAACAAATATAGGACTATGAACCTGATTAAAAAAAAGCTAATTTTACATGAAAAATTCAGGCGGCATATATATATATATATAAACAAACATGGAGAGTTGTTTCGTTCGAAGCCTCAGTCAGGCTGAAACTTGCAGCCATTTTGATTTTTCCACACAGGACACTGAAAAATAAAGAATCAGAAGATTCGGTGAGTGAAACTGAAAACAAAGGCATGAGAGTGTGGCTCGACACCCAGAAGGCGTCTATATACAGTATTAAAGGGTCCATAGGTGATATTTAATACTCAGCCCATAAAATAATCATCAAAAATGCTACAGAATTTAACCAGGGTGTGTGCGTTTTTTTCCCCTTCTTTTTTTTAACTCTCAGAGTCTCATCATACAGCCTCTACAAACCGAGGTTACTCTCGTAAGCATGATGGCGGCTTTTACTCAACGTGACGCAGTGCAAATGGGATATAAAGTGAAGATGAGAACCCATATTCCGTCAGTTGATAAACAATGGGTATCGGCAACACCATGTACAAGGACTTGAAAAAAGGAAAATAAAAGAAACGTAGATATGCCCGTGTGGACTCTTTAAAAGAATACAACACGTTTGTCGTGATGCTCACTGACTTCAAGGAGACACTCACTGTTAGAAGTTATGGTTAGATCAGGATCGCCGTTATACTCAGTGAACAAGCAGGGTTTACTGGACCGAGATCCAGCACACTGTCTGTTCTAGTATATCTGATCGACTCATCATTTCTTACCACAGTTTCAACTGTGGGTGCCCCGAGTTTAGTGAGAAAGCCTCACGATCATCGCTACAGAAGCTCACGAGTCGGTTATTATCATCTCTGTATCCGAACAGGGCAACAACTCGGACCAGATCAAATAAGATCACGGTGTAGATTTTTACAAATTATCTAATTCATTCACTCACACTCACAAAACTTAAACATTCACGCGCACAAACAACCACTCTCACACTCGCACTTACTCCACACACACGAGAAGACATTCACTCAATGACCTCACGTCCTGGTTGACGTCAATAAGTAGCACTTTGGAATCATGGGTAACGTTTAAACAACCCTAAAAATCACACTGCCCTCTTGTGGTTGGTTACGGTACGCGCAATTTTTAATAGTCTCATTTTTAATTATAGTTCTTATAAATTACTTATTCATATTTTAATAAATTAATTACATTTTAGACTTAGAGACAACAAAATACATAATTTAGACGAGATGTAAAATTGATAGAACAATAACCTGTTGGTTAAAAAACACACATTGTAACAGGCATTTTCTTAGCAAGTGTCTGCGGTAATTAGTTAATCTGGCGTCCTACGTGCCTCGTATAAATTCAGGGTAATCTGAAGTGATGTAATGAGCTTGAATGTAATGTCCGCAACAAGCATCACTGAACATAAACAGGGCAAACTCTAACTGGAGGCCACAGTCTCGACAATAGACCCACAATGCTGGACCTGAACACAACACAAAATCAATCAACTGTGTGCGTGGAAGTGAGTGTTCTTTAAAAAAAAAGTGTATTTAAGAGTTTATTTGCTGAATCCTAACTGAATGGTTGTTTGTTTGGTATTTCACTCTCTTTCAAAGATAAAGATACAAAAATTTAGTTACTTTTCCATAGTTCCTTTTATGAGGAACGACACCGAAAGGTGTTTGTTAGTATATAATTGTTTATATAGGTAGATATTGCGTGGACTCGTCTAGGTTCCTCAAATGCACGGTAGAGTATGACGCTAAAGTGTCTCTTGTTCGATATATTTAATATACAAAATCAAATTCAGTAGTTATTTACAGATATAATGGTCTATTTAATATAAATAATAATACAAGTAACTTGGCAAGTCTGTATTCAAACTTTGTGTATAATTAATGCAAACAAAATCCAATTTTGAACGTCTTCCCTTTTGTCCTATTGGCTGTAGTCATATGGTTTCAGAGGTCAGGAAGTCAAAACTAACTGAAGAAGCCCCAGTGTTGAACTATAAATGACCTTGTTTGCTTCATTCTTCTGTGTTTGTAAATCAAGCCATAACGCATTAGGAGGCAGAGCATGTGATTTGATCCTGGACACGATGGCACGGTTACTCTATATTAGTTGCATGCTAAATGTCAATTAACTCAGTCATTTGGCTGATTTTTTTTTTCTCTCTCTCTCTTTATCAATGGATTAATACTGTTATTTATTTTATTTTTACTCCTCCAGCACCCAGGATTCAGACATAACCGAAAAGGTATAGGCACTGACTGTGCCCTGAGTTTTATTGACCCTGCATAATGTACATCACATAATCTCTTATAAAAATGTAGACCTAGTTTTATTACAATTATATTCAAACTTACAATTTTCATCTCAAATACATTTTAAATCCTAACTGAATGTTTGTTGCCATTCAAATAATTATAAATGTTTCCCCTCTTTGTATGTTCAGATAATATTGTGTGTCATCCTCCTGAGTCCCAGCAAAGCACAGACAGTGGAGACGAGTTCATTCAGCTCAGGAAACTGAATGGCTCACCCAGCGAGAGTCCCAGTTACCAGAATCTCCACAAAGAACTTTTGCTCTGCCACAAGAGGTGAAGGGTAACCCCTGTTTAATTTGCAAATTGAGTATGCCAACATAACCCAGTACTTTACAATAAAAAAAAAAGTAAACCCTTTTATATATGTATATGTGTGGGTGTGTATATGACCTCAAACCTACTTACCTGCATTTATGCATACAAACTTTTTTTTTTTCTTTCTCTCTCTCTCTCTCTCTCTCTCTCTCTCTCTCTCTCTCTCTCTCTCTCTCTCTCTCTCAGAGGCCTGTTGTTGGAGGAGAAACCAGAATTGCAGCGTGTGTTACAGCAAAGGAGGCTTGACCTGCACCGAGAGCAGGAACTTGCCCTCCGACCTCCCTCTGACCTGGAACAAGAGCTTCGTAAGAGACAGCAGAAACTGCAGGAGGTACTGACCATTTGGTCCACTTAATGTTCCTCATTACTGAAGACCATTTTGCCAGATGTAGGGTAGTACATTTTGATTGTCTTCAATGAACTGTCAGTGTCTATGCATTTTGTTGAATGGACTGTTTCTTAATATAAATATTTATTTTAAATTTTTTTTTTTTTATTCTCTCTCTGTGTAAAGTTCACCATTTTGACTTTCTCCACAGTATGAGATTGAGGAACAGAGCCGTATAGAGGATGAGAAAAACGTTCCAGAATTTGTACGAGTGAAAGAGAATCTGCGTCGCATACAGTTGACAGAATAAAATAACTGAAGGGTCTGTGGATCAGAAATGTGCCTTAATTTTTACTGTTTTCATATAAAAAAAGTGTTGAAATAAAGTGGCATACAGCTGTAATGTAGTGAAGCTAGTGAAGCACTGTATTTAAATGTACTGTAAATTTGAGTCCAAGTAAAGCTATTCATGTCTTGTATAATATTACGGTTGCTTTCTTTTTTTCTTCACCCTGTTCAGTGATCAAACAGCAATGGGGTATATGAATACTTTTGACTTGCATAATATCCGATTACATGCAGTACAAAGTTTGTCCCGCAGGTGGCCAAACTGTCAGACTTAATGGGTAAAGTCAGTTACATCCTACCAAATGACAATCTCCTGTCATATTTCCGCAGCAGAACGTTTACTTATCTTGTAGAACCGGGGAAAAACAACCCCCCCCCCAATACAATAGAATTCCCAAATCGATTCGGTGTCTCGTTGCCTTTTGCATTTACAGGTGGCTTTTTCTGCACCTCGCCAGTGCGGAGAGCAATCTCCACGGACTCTTCCTTTCACATGGAAATGCCACGGTTTAATTAGCTGATCTTTAAATTCAGGGAGAGGCACGAGGAAAGAAAGCCTGACCATCTGCCGTAGCCCGCCTGTATCAGGAACGTAACAACAGGAGGCGAATGGGAAGTAAATCGACAAAGAAACGTTTGTACGAAGAAACTCGAGCCATGCTGTGGTCTCAAAATGTGTATATTTTTACATGCTGACGACAATTGCGTCAAAAACACTTTCGGCAAATTAACGTTACTTTTGAACAGTATCGTGCTTGTCGCCACGCAAAAAAAATAAAATAAACATAATTGGCAGCGCGCCATTTCAGACACTATTCAAACAGTCCAAAGCACTATTCGCCAGCTGTCCTCTTGTTTAACTCTTATTGTCTCGGTTTTCTCCCGCTGGCTGTTAGACACGCCTATCCCAAAAGAAGCGTGCGCTGCCTTCAAAAGATCACGCACGCTTACGAAGCATCTAGACAAACATTCACGATAGGGGATAGTTGCAGTGGTATCGCCCTTTTTTGTATCTTTAAACTATTTTACAAGCGAAATTGAAAAACAAAATATTTAAAATATGAAGTAGGCGTCTATTTCTTTTAATACGTACGTTACTTTATAAATCCAAACTGTAGAATATTTCAGATATATGGCACGCTCCCACTGCGTTAAAAAGGTTGGTACAGTCCAGTGGCTTTTTGCTGGTTTGAGAAAAGACTCCACATCCAGCCGCACTGTGGAGTCCGCAGGCACACGCGCTTCTACGGGAATGGAGTGAACGGAGGGCGTGTATTGGGTTGGATACTGCAAAGAAAGGTATTATGGAGATAAATATTTTTATGAATATTACATGTATGTGTTATCTTTTTGTGGCACAGATGTTTTTCATATGTGGAAATGATATTTTATGTTAACGCTTTGCACCATAGTTTAGCTAATCATTTAAAGGCATGCGCTAATTCTTTGATTAAGCTCTGTGCTTATGTTCTTAAATATTCTTTTGAGTGCATTTATGTTTTTGGGATCTAAACCTGCATTCACAAAATACACAAAAGCTGATAATTTCATTGCATGGACAAGTGATGCTTAGTTAGGTCATCCAACCCTTTCATATCATGCAAATTATTAAAGACTATCACTTCTAAAATCAAATCTGAATTGCATGATATTTTTATGGGCCCAAGTTGGTTTTGATGTTGATTGGTTGCATTATGATTGATTAGATTGAGCAAGTACTGCAATAGAAACACAAGTGATTTCTTATCATTTGTCCTCACAAACTACATGCAATCAAAAGACATGTTTCTTAGTGCTTGGGAGTGTTGTTGTAGATCCAGATCAAAAGTCTGGATAAAAAGTTAATTAAAAGTACCATTTTGCTTACAGTTACAACCATTGCAAGGCCTACACATGGTTGATCTTTTTTTTCCCCCAGAGATCCATCGTATATCTTAATGGACTTTCTACTGGAATACAGGTAGAAGTGGATGTCCATTCATAAAGGAGAATGAGTCCATGTTTACAAATGGCAGAGAAACTTTTTTTAGCTAAATGTGTTTTTTTTTTCTTTTGAGATGCTTTTTTTTGTGTCATGCATTTTGATTCATTGTTTTTTCTTCACTGAGTGGCATAATGAAAGGAGTTAAGCGGAATCACTGCCTTTCAAGTCTCTTCTATCTCTATCACTCTCTGCAATGTTTTGCATGGCTTCATTAAAATTTGACTGGTTTTCGGCTTTACACCAGCTGTGGAAATAAGTCACACACTAAACTCTGTCACTCCCATATCATTTGCGTCCACACAATTCAGCATCTCTATAATAACAGGCTTCGCATACATTCTGGGTTGCGTTCAAGTCTCCTGTCAGACTTTCCAAGCTCTGGCCCTCTCTGGGAATTCCAGACCTGGCCGCAGTGGTAATGAAATTGGCCGAGTAGGCATTCCAATAGATCATAAGCTCATGGGAAAGGGTGTTGGGAAATCTGGCGGAGATGACATGAGAATTGCAAACTACTGAAAATGATCTTATTCGCTGATGTCTCATCTTTACGCTTGACTGCGTGAGAGGATGGGTGGATCTGTTGTTATTCTGCTACTGCTGAGATCGCTGTCGAGAAGTACACGTCCTGTCTGCTCTTCTGAGCTTAATGTGCTTTGTCATCAAGACATGCCTAATGTGTTTTTAGGGTGGAAGTTTGTGGGTTTGAAGAAATTGGTCATACAAAAGTTTCAATGTCATAATTTACTCATCCCTTTATGATTTCCTTTCTTCTGTGGAACACAAAAGGAGAAGTTTTGAAGATTGTGCTGATTGATCTTTTTCACACTTACACAAGTTCCTTTCAAGGAAAGCCAATTTAAGGCAAGGAATCCCATAAGGAGGGATTTGTAGAAAATGACATGTTTGAGAGAGGTGGGGCATAGGGCATAAATGACCTACAATAATGTACAGTATTTGAAAAATAATGTGTTTTTTTAATTAAAGCATGTCAACATATTTTGTTACACCAAATACACAAAATAATGATTTTTAAAAAAAGCATCAAATGAGCCCTTTAAATAACATTTCATTTCAAATCAAACATGAACTGTCCACCTAAATTTTGGGCAAATTTCTTCATTAATAAATCACAATTCACCAATTATTGTGTGTGTACTCAAAATTTATTTATTCAGAAATTTCTGAAAAACTGTGGGAAGAACTAGAAATGTGTCAGTTGGTTCTTTTATTTAGTAGGCAGGATTTGTATCAGCTTTATTGTGCATCGCAGTTTCTCCCATTCATAGTCTCCATTTCATGCTCCATGGCAGAAAGTCATATGGGTTTTGATGGCAGAATTGTGGGGTGAACTAATATTAAGAGTTGCCTTTTGTGTAATAATGCTCAGTTTGTCACAGTGACCTAATTCCTGCCGTAGCTTCATCAGCCTTTCTTTTGCCCTCTCTTACCAACTTAGTCTTGTTGTAGCAGCAGATACTATCGTCTCAGTAAACTGGATGCCCGGTGTCTTGTTGACACAGAACTTAGCTTGTACTCTTTCAGTCGTTGGAGTGTCTGATGGAGCAGGCTGGTTCCTTTTGTGCTGAGCTGCATCCATCCACATGAGTTACAGAACTGAATGAGGATAGAGCTTTAGAAGCTCCACAATCACATCCTGTTAAATTTTCTTCCTCAGAACTCAGGAAGAGGGATGATAAGGATCCACACTGACTCATTAGCAGAGATGTTGTCCCTAGTGATATGGGTGGGCAACTAGATTCCCCCCAAAATAGCATTTATATAAATACAATGTCTGTTTTTGTAATTTTTGCGTGAATGTCACCATAGCTCATTAGATATAACAAGGAGTCATGGGCCCCATTTAAAACACACATACAATCGGGATCCTAAATATATATATTACTGTTTTTAAAGAGGGATACATTTAGGGAAAATGTCCATTCTTTTAGAGATCATTCAAGATTTTGAAAATTGTTGTACATTCACATTTAGGATCTTTGCAAGCACATCTATTTGCTCGCATTTTTTGGGGTAAACTTCCATTCAATTAGATACAAGTTTCCTGCATGATTAATTCATTTTTACATTTGTAAGAGGATCAGATGTGCCATTCAAACTCTACCAAGTACATTAACATGTCCCTTTACAATAACAGAACAAGACTTTATGTAAATGTCAGAGCAGTATCTTCTCATCTTACTTGCTCCATCCTGAGGCCTGCGAAATCTGAGACGTCACAGTTCGAAAGCCCTAAATGTTATTCCTAACAATCTTTTAGAAAAACTCTGCCTGTAAGTTTTCTTCATGGTAATTAGAGAAGCCCTGACATGGTTATCAGCGTCTCCCGCCTGCGGCTCAGTCAGCATGGACACATTGTTCCACTTGAAAGCTTCGGCGAGTGGGCACTGAAAGAAAGAGAGGGGCTCTTTTAGAGAACAGGTGCAGTCTTTGGGAGGGGAGAGTCCCTTCTGCCATCTGTTGACTTCTAGTTTTCCCCCTAACACACTTCATCACAATTCACACACACGCCTGCTTGGTCATAGTGATCCAGGTTGCTATGGTGCTATATAGGAGGAATAAGACCCCCACATAAGTGTGGTCAACTCCGGGCGTGCGGCTATTGTGTTTTGAGGCATTCAAACTTTTGAAGGGGGTCAGGGGAAGGGGGGTTCATGTGTGCGCAGACTGAAATAGGGGTGGATGTGGCAAAAGACCAGTTGCTTTGTCAGATGTGGAGGAGACGCTGAGGGTTCTCCTCTGGAGGTTCGGTTTTACATAATCGCACAACCACAAGCCACTATTTGGAAGGCATATTTACTAAGTGGCTGCTGGACTGGAGAGCATTAGTAAATGGAGAGCGCTTGAAATCAAACAACAGATTTCAGTCTTTTCTCTTCCCCATCAACAGGTCACATCTGCAGACTGAAATCGGATCTTGTCGAAAACGGCAGAATCACTCAAATAAACATGGATTGTAAGGAGGAGATCAGTGACTCTGATAGCGGGATCATTTTGAACTCTGGTGAGTGCTTTTATTTTGTTTTATGTTCATGATAAACAAATAAAATTAAGAAGAGAGCAGAATGCATATCAACTTGTAAAGATTTGGTGCTGTAGTTCCCCCCCAAAACACATTTCTGTATAATGTTTAATGAATATTAGTTTACCAGCTTTATTTTATTTAATAGCATTTTTTTGTGTGTTAATAATATAACTAACTACTCACTCAAACTCAGATTTTAGTGCTACAGTTCAGTGTGTCAGGGCAGGTCAACTGCTAGCAGGCTATATGTGTGTGCTGTTGTGTAATGAAACCTGCTGTGTTATCCAGGCCCAGACAGTCCCACGTCTCCAGTAAAGGACCTGAGCACTCACACACGTGCCATGAGGCTGAAGCAGAAGGGCCTTGAGGACAGACTAGAGCTTTGTGTCCTGGAGCTAAAGAAACTCTGCATTAGAGAGGCTGTGAGTGACAAAAAATGAGCCATCTATGTTTTTATATATATATATATATGTTAAGCATTGGGCTTATATTTACATGTAAAAAAAAAAAAAAACATCACAAATACCAGAGAGGGTCTGTGGAAAAATCTTGAATTGTGACCAAAGTCTGCTTGAAAAACTGGCAGCCAATATACTATTTTCCATTAATTTTCTCCACAGAAATTTCATAAAGATATTTAAGCCATGAACCAAAAATAAAAACAAGCTTCAAGATAACTCTTGATTTTCATTTGAAAAGATAAAATTAACCAAGGGTCTGCCAACACTCCGGGACTATAAAAGGGTTTCTTGGTTCAGAGAAGTTTAACCTTGGCCTAATTGACTAATGAAGCATAATGACTTCTAACAGGCTAAACAATTACACTACCGTTTAAAAGCTTGGGGTTAGTAAGAAGTTCTCTTTGTTTGATCGAATATACAGTAAAACAGTACTATTGTAAAATATTGTTGCAATTTAAAATAAGTTTTCTATTTTGATATATTTTAAAATATAAGTTATTCCTGTGTTGGCAAAATCATTGATCCTTCCAAAATCATTGTAATATGTTAATTTGCTGATCAAGAAACATTTATAAAAAAAAAAAAAAAAAAAAAACATAATTTATTTAATAATGTGTTATAGTTTTAAAAGGAACCTTTCAGTAGGAAAGTCAGCTGGCCCATAAGCGTAATTCAGACTTCTCTTATTAAGCTGAGCTTTTTCTTCGTCTGAATACAGCCCTTCAATAGAAGCACTAAAGCCAATGGCCAAGAAACAGATGCTTCTTTGCAAGTTAGCCCACATGTCTGTCATTCACTATTGGCCAAGCAGAGAGAAGATTTAAGGGCCTAATAATTACACCAAAGAAACCCCTTTCTGGACGCGTTGACATTATAAAGACGAGCATCTGCTCAGTCAAAGACTTTGTAGTTTTGTATTGACTAACGCACATAAAGTTTGTTTTCTTTGCCCTTGTTTTTCTTTAATGCTCTTTGTTTCGACAGGAGCTGACTGGAAAGCTGCCCTCCGATTACCCTCTCCTGCCCGATGAGAAGCCTCCTCAGGTCCGCCGACGCATCGGAACTGCTTTCAAACTGGATGAGGGTTTTATTTCACAAGATGGCGAGGTATAGGCCACAGTTTATACACAGACATTATTTTAATAGCTTTAATGCAACTGACTGTTATTTGAGCCTACCTGGCTAGTTATAAATGTTATTCTTGGTGCTATTATATGTTCCACTTACATGGAAAAATATTTTTTTTGTTGAATCCATATTTCAGCATTTTCAGTTTGTAACCCTGCGGTTATCCCCTAAAATGTTTGTCTCCAGGAGTCTGAGCTGCACGCGCTCGAGGCTGATCTTGCTCTGCAGCGGCAGATTTATGAGGCAGTCCGAAAGCTCTCCCTCGAGGAGCACATCAGCAAACCGGTGAGGAAAAGCCGACTGCAGCAGTGTAAACATGAAGAGAAGAAGCTGAAGGAACTGCAGGATGCGATACTGAAACAGCGCATCAACCACGGCTGTCTCTCTCCACAGACCTGCTATCCTTCCAGACAGAGAGGTCAGCCACTTGATTCTCATATAAATTCAATTTGATGCATTACAAAATTGATAGATTGTATTATTAAAATGATATGTTGTGAATGAACAAATAACAATTGTATTTGTTGGTCCTTTCCAGATATTTGTGTGTCTGATGACAGCTCGCTGTCAGACGCTGTTGCATTGGATGATGGTAAGTGAACGACTTTTTATTTTGATGTTAAAATAAACTCGAACAAACGTTTGCAGCCCACTGTATGGGAAATGTAATATTTTTTGCTAATGTCAAAAATTATCTTTTATATACAGACTCAGACTCTGCTCCCTTTTCTGCGGCCGTTCTGGGCTCTTCCACAGACAGTGGGTTCCAGTGTCTGACTCTCTTGCCCAATAAAGGCCCGAAGCAGTCGAGCTCCAGTTCCAGTCTGGACTATGATGCCTCTCCAATCCAGAACTCTCCATGGAAGGAATCCAGCTTGGACCAGCCCTACCTGAAACAAAAACCTTCTCACTCTGCCTGCAGCAGCCGCTCAAGGTATTGTGATGATAGATGTTTAATTGCAATATAAGCAAAACTTTACTCTGTGTTGTCAGAGCTGTTTTAAATGTACTTGAGCAAGCATTTGTTATATTACATATGCCTTAATGTTCAAAACTTTGGGGTTGGTAAGATTAAAAAAAATGTTTTTGAAAGAAGTGTTTTGTGCTCATCAAGGCTGTGTTTATTTAGCTTACAGTACAACAGTAATATTGTGAAATATCATTACAGTTTAAAAGATCTGTTTCTTTTTAGTATTTTAAAATTTAATTTTGTCTTGTGTTGGTAAAGCTGAATCTTCAGAAGCCACTACTCCAGTCTTCAGTGATTCATAATAAATCACACCAATATGCTGATTTGGTACAGAAACCATATTGAAAACAGTTGTGCCACTTTAGATGTTTTTAAAGATTAGTTGATGAATAGAGAGCAAAAAAACACAAAATTGATCTGAAATAGAAATCTTCTGTAAGATTTTCAATATTTTTATATTTACTGACACTTTTGTTGAAATGAATGCATCCTCGCTGTATAAAACTCTCTGGTGTGTGTTTTGGCAGATATCTTGTACACAACCATTACTGAACAGATCAGGTTTGATTCTTCTGTTTAAATATCTTTTGTCACACTAATGATCCGATTAGCTGGTTTGAGGTTCGACACTTTAGAACAAAGTGAGTCTATTTTAGATGCATTTATGAGTTTATACTTTTCATAGTGATTTCTTTTTTTTGTTTCAGCAGCAGTCCAACAAGCTCACCAGCAGACACAAGAATGGCAGAACTTCCTCCAGCGCCCCAGTTTGCATTTAAGAGTCTGCCAGTTCGAAACAATCAACCGAACAGCGCCCCCTCCACCCCTGAGCTGCCACTGCGCCGACAGTTCTCACAGTCCTTCAGGTACCAAGGCAGCACTGGCCCTTCAGGATTGTTCACTGTTTGTCAAATACATGGTTCATGTTGATATTAAAACTAAAGTAAGATAAGCCCATAGATTTGAGGACTTAAAATACATTGCACACAATATTGTTTAGTAAAATAAATTGCATTTAACTATTTTTAAATGACATTTGTATTTCTATTCTATCTGCCAAATATCTGCCAAATTTTTAACCTTACTTATCATCTCCTCTCAAATAGGCTTCCCAGAAGCAAACCAGAATTGACCAAGGCCAGCTTAGACCTGGGACGGGGCCGGACCAAGTTGCCGCGTCGACGAGTGACCGATTTTGCACTGGCTTACTCAGTTCAGCGTTTATATCAGTGCAGCTCTGAAGACAGCAGCTCTGAGCTTTCCATTTCTTCATATAGCAGTTCCTCCAGCCGAGAGACGACCACCGAGGCACCCAAACCCTGTCCGCCTCCATACGGCTACCACCGCACCGCTCCAAATAAAGGACTGGGCCAGCTCAACACCCACAGTACACTGAAAAACAACAACAACAACCCATCTCACCTTGTGCCCAGACCCAATCAAGTGAAAACTAGCAATGGGACACCACTTCAGGTGAACATAGGGAGGCTGCAACTCGGACCAAATTCACAATCTGATCCTGTACATACTGATAAACCCCAACAAGTTCAGGCTACTTCACCCAAACGAATGCTCAAGCCTCCCCCACCGTACACAAAGGTGGCCCGCACGATGTCGCTAAGAGAGTATCCCAACCACCCTGGCCGTGTGCTTCCTCGAGAAGTGATATCAGGGGAGCTTAAAACCTGGCACCAGAAAAACAATATAGCCATATCCAAACCCCGCTCACTTGAACGGCAAGGATCGATTAGAATCAAGCGCCCAGAGCCACCACCCTATTACCATATCCCCTTTCATAAACAGGTAAAGATGTAGACAATATGTGTGTATATCATTACCAATTTCGTAAAATGAGTGCCATAAATTAAATCTGTCCTAAATGATAAACATACTTGTTTTTATCCAGGTTTCTCAGAAAGTGATCCTACAAAGGGCTTCCGATGGAACGCCGCTGCAGTGGTATGAAGAGGAAGACTCTGAGATTGTGAGTCAGGTGTAACCATGTAGAAGAAACCTAGAGGAAACTAAACCAAGAATTAGTGAACTCTAATTGTATACCATCTTTATTTTTATTTATTGAGCCAATGGACTCACTTATGTAGTCTGATGATGTTAATTCTCACCAAGACTTTTTGACCAAGTTGGAGCTGAGCCAGTGAAGTA
Organism: Carassius auratus; assembly: GCF_003368295.1. NCBI lineage: Eukaryota > Metazoa > Chordata > Actinopteri > Cypriniformes > Cyprinidae > Carassius > Carassius auratus. The sequence continues at coordinate 831,790 of NW_020525031.1, read as the reverse complement.
TATGCCTCAATTCAATATATTCCTAGATTTGTGATACAATTTTAAGTCTAAGACTTCCTTGTAAGGCATCATGCCAGATATTTATGATGAATGTAGAATATAATAGTGATTTTATTGTTGTCAGGAGAGTGTGGCCCACCTTTTGCATATGAACACCCACAAGTGAATGACATCATTTAGTATATATTTGTGTCTGGTACACAATTCTTCATAATTAAAGTATTATGTAATTTCTTAGATTCCCCATGATTTAATTTAATTTAACACATTATGAATTAATATAATATTTTTTTATATCTTATTTTTTATTTGTGAATTAATATGACCCCTTTCCTAAAATATTTTGTTAATTAGTGAAATGTTTCGAGAACCTCTGCTGTGCTACTGTAATATGCGTTGTATGAATAATCCATCTGTGGGTTTTAATAACAAATGCTGATTTTTAATTTCCTGTTTATGCACTAATTGTGAAATATATTTAATATTATTTATAATACACTTTAATAAACAATATCATAGATCCTCGCTATTATGTCTTTCACATTGAAATTGTAGAAAACAGATATACAACATACATTGAGTGCTATTACATGAATTTATTCTGATATCATTTAAAACTATACATCCTATAAATAGCTTCCCATAAATCTAAGTTAAAATGTCTAGCAAATGGTAAGTAAAAGCTATCAACAGTATTTTAACATATTCGTCGCATTTCTATGTCTATGGTTATAACTTTCACATCCATAAGATGGGTGTTTGCATCAACCATACTAATATGGCTAATATAATGATCGAGCAAAGAACAGTGAGGTAAATGGCAAGGATTATCCAGCGGCAACGGTACATCCACTGCATAAGAGGGCGCTGTCTGCAGATAGAGTCACAAACAATACAAGTGATCAGTAAGCACTGAGAAATGAATGGATAATAATTGAATAAATACAAGAGTAAATGAAAAAGCAACATGCAAATGAATATCACTTGTTACTCACAAGCTACTGACACATCTATTACAGTCTCTGAGGTAGTGCTCAGATCTCTTGAGCCAGGCATGACTGCGCTCCAGCGATGCCTTCCTCCTCCGCTTTTGATGAGCTAACACTGGCAGTGAACTTGTGTTTCTGTTATTTGAATTATTATGAAATGGTTAATATACCACTCTTTGACTGTAGCAGACTAAATCTTAGCATTAAATACATGTGGTGGCTTGTTTATGTCTAATGTTACATTTAAAGGTTAAGTTATCATGAGATTTCCTCTCCAGGACTTTCAAAAAAAAAGTGCCTATGTTTCAGTTGACCTACTTTTTTACAAAGGCAGGGTCCAGCTCTAGCCTCAGAGTCTGATTGGGATGAATTTGGGTAGAGGATGTCTCCTCAGTAGCATCCGCCGTGACTGTTTGTGAGGGGCTGTCATCTTGGGGTACTTGCCTATGGAAATGTGAGACTTTGGATGTGGTTATTAATCACACTCATACTGTGATATTTCAGCATAAAACCCTTTTCCAAAAGGTTATTTTTTCCCAAGTAAAACAGGATATGAAAAAAAAATATATATATATATATATATATATATATATATATCCATTATATATCCATTATATATCCATTGGAACAAGTGGTCATGAAATGAAAATTATCCTTATCTAATTTTTTTATGTTATTGATTTTATTGTTAATGGCTCATTCGTGTAAACTGAATCAAATCTCTAGCCTCTATTTTTTTGCTAGTCTATTTCACTCTGATGCACATCATAATAGTGATGTATTTTTGTAGGCCAACCTGGAAGTTAACATTACACTGAACAAAAAAAACAATGGGATTTCTACACTGGTTTCTTGATTATTGTGGACAATAAGCTCAAACCAACAAAAGTTTATGATTCTTACACATTCTGTTCATCATTATAATGTTTACAAATGAACACACATTTTATTTATTTTGATGTAAATACAAAAGGCAGAAGTAAAAATCTAAATGCAGACTATAAATGAACTACACCACGATCACAAACTCTTTCAGTCATTATATACTCTGAAAGTTGAGTTAGAATAGTTTGCAAGAGTGCAATTATAAACTCAAGGAGGCTTTGAAAGTGGACTGGTTATAATATAAGTTAACTGGTGCAATGTAATCCCATTTAACAAACTTTGCAGGCCCATTTAACCACTCGTTAGCACCTGCCTTTTTCAAGACAAGTGAAAGCTTTGAAAAAAACATTTTATCTTTACAATGTTTTATATATTTTAGGTCATAGAGTACAACATGAAAATATCTTAAACTTGTTTTAACCACAGACATTAATGATTTTAAAGATTTTAACCAAAACCCAGTGAAACAAGGCCAATGACATCAGGATTATAGAACTGGAAGTGCTAAAATGCTAACTTGTTTCTGGGTTTTGGCCTACAAAAATACATCTTACCAGCTGTCTATACAGAAGACTATTTCTGTTACATTGCAACTATAAATATACAAATGTATCCAAATTACCCTCTATTCAGTTGGCAGTTGTCTGTGTGGTCAGGTTTCTTTGTGGTTGATTTGATCTCTTCACTAATCTCACTGGTCACTGAAGATAATATAGCTTCTGCCTCCTTCACCTTTTGCCTCTTCAAATAAAAGAGAAAAGAAAATGACAAGTGCTCTTACATTAAGTTTAGACTAGAATGGAAGAGACTCATTGTGCACTGACCTGGATTTGCTTTGCAATGATGTTTGTACTGATTCTACGCCGTAATTGTGGCTAAGAGTGAGACAAATGAAAGACATTATTATTTGATGATACTCTAATCATATCATATAATTCACATCTGAAATATAAATTATTTATCTTCATAAATCAAGAAAACAAACAACAAAATCATTTTTCAGAATGAAAGCCAAACAAGTATGCAGTCAATACCTTCTGTAGGTCTTTTTCCAGCTTTTCAATAGTGTCAGTTTCCTCTGCGGTAACACAGGTACATTTTTTCTAAAAAGCTAGTGGATGCATCATAACTTTAACATGGTGAAAAAACTGAATGGGTGTTTCCTACCCCTCTGCTCGCAGACATTGTGCTCTCTGCTGCTTTTCTCCATCTGTTTCTTCATCTCCTCCAGTTCAACACTGTTCCTCACATGACGGCGCTTCAGGTTCTCCACATGAGCCACCATGAGCTCCACTGCACGGCTCACTTTAGCCTCCTACTCACAGAAACAGAACGGGATTACAGAACCACCAGTCTGAAGGGATCTACTGTAATGTTCCCTGGCTTTGCTAACAGAGTTAAATCTCGTATCGACAGATACCTGATGCACAGCCCCAAGAACCTCAGCTGTCTTGGAGATTCTTCCGATGGTGCCCCCGATAATGTTAAGAGACAGCTCAAGATGCTGGAGAAGCCTGGCACGTTTGATATCTAAACACATTCCCTTGAGTGTCTAGTGACAAAAATACAATCCTAGAATTGGCATAGGCTAAATCCGAAAAAACAATGATTATATATATATATATATATATATATAGATATAGATATATATATATATAGATAGATATATATATGCTCTCAGATTGTAGTCGTACCTCAAGCACTTCCATGCCTCTTTCCACTTCTAGTTTGAGGTTCTCCTCAGCATTGTCCCGAGCGTGTTCCTCCATCTCCAGCCTCTGACAAAGCGTGTACTGGTCACAGCGAAAGGCCAGAGACAGCTGAGAGAAAGCAGCCTGTGCAGGGTAATGAAAAGCTAAATTAAATAATATTAATAAAATACAATTTAAAAAAATTGATAAATACATTTATCTAATCTACATGGAACAGAATTATAAAGGAATGCCACACATTAAAGAAAACTGAAAACCATCACTTCACTTGATGGTACGAATGTCTATGTATCTTAATCAAACAGGACTGACCTCCAGTTCCTCCTCTGTCATGTCAACACTATGATGGAAGACATTATTGTAATTTATATCCACAATTCAGAAATCAATTAAATAACCCAATAAATTGCTGATGAGACTTTATAACTAAAAAGCTAGCTTTGGTTTAGTCTGAGTAAATCACCTGTTAGGACCCAGCCTCACCCTAACAGACGACTCTTCTAAAGCAATTTGGTCTTCGTGTCTAGACCCTTCAGAAGAGAAAAGTCACTTGAACTTTAATTTACATTGTATAATTTTAAAATTAATATATTATAGGAAAGTATGTCAAGTAGATGGTTTTGTTGAGGCATTACCCTCCTCAGAGTCATTCTCACTGGTCTCAGTCTGATTGTTGGTCATGACTAGCTTTTCTTCACCGGCCTGATCAGAAATGGTTTATTAATTATAAATCGCAAAATAAGTCTAAAAACTTGATGCAGACTATAGAAGCTTAACTGATGTGTATGCTTATTTCCCCAGCAACAAGTGTTTTACATTCATTTTGAACATTAAAAACCAAGTTTTTCTACACAAGCTATGAATTCTGCCTACATATTGTCTATAAAAAGCCATCTACTGACACGTTAAATCAATCCAACCCCAATAATCACCCATCTTACATGCAGATTTACAGCTACTGCTCAAGATAGCATACACAAAGTGTAGAAAATAAGACAAATGCTTGCTTACCATGTTAACGGTGATTTCTTGCTCTCCACTTCTCCTTGTACTGACACTTAATCTCATTAAGATTAGACATAGTCAAGGAAACTGGCAGACTAATGACGCGGTTTGAGACAACTGCTAAATATACTTCGCTTGGTGTGCAAGCTACAATGCACCATGGTGAACCATATTACAAAAGTTGCCTTTAATGTTTAAGCCAATTAAATATAAAATTCATTTATGCAGGTGAAGCAGTTTTACATCAATCTTTTTCTAAGAACTAAAGTCTCCTTACGGTCCATAAATATTCCGAAAACCTTTGAGACAATTCAAATCAATTTGTGCAACTTTCACAATGAGAATACTATCAAATGAACACATAGAAAGAGCAATCATTTGAAAGGACATCAGGAAAGAGACAAAAACAGACAAGATTTGGGTCAACTCCATTTATTGTAGAAAACTGAGGAACAGAGTCTCTAATAGAGGCGCTGTGGCTTTCCCATGGTGCTCTTGATGTAGAGTGCTCTGACATTCTGCCAGTTCTTCTTCAGCAGAGACACCAGGAAGTTGACAGCCAGGTGGATGTTGTAGACCAGCTCTTCCTCAGTCATCCTGACATGACCAACAGCCACAGCCAGACACAGAACCTGAAAGTGACAGAAGCCATTATCAACTTCATGTAATACAAACTCAGGAGTTCTTAAAATGAAGCCTCTCAATCAGCATGTACAACAGTGATAAAAATTTGTAATATACACCCTTTAGTAGATGCGGGATCTGTAGGAGTCTCTTATGCTCAACTAGGCTCCATTTACTTAAACATACACTAAAAACAGTACTATTGGGATATTATATTAAAAGGTACACGTGATGTCACTGACACCATGTCCATGTTTTTACAGTCTGGGAAACAGTCACTTTTTCCAGAGTGGTTTCATTTCATCTTTTCATTGTCACTTTTGATCAAGTTAACGTTTCAACTGATGAGCAAATGCAACCTCTTTAATAAAAACCTACCTTCTTCATCTGGAATTTGATGGTGGATTTCACTTCATCCACCTTGGTGGCCAGGTTCTCGTTATGGGTGAGCAGAGAGGGGAACTTTCCTGCCTTGTTGAGGCCAGGTCCCAAGATACGAGGAATCTGCTTGATCAGAGACTCAGAAGCCAGGAAAGCGTCGTACTTCTTTGCTAAAGAGAGAACCAACAAGATGCATTAACATGTAGACACAATCCAGAACCTAAACCCTTATCACTAATGCTCGCTTGAAAGGAAACTCACCCAGCTTCTTAACCAGTTTCTTGTTCTTGTTGAGCTTTTTAAGAGCCTCGATGTCCATGTGTGGAAGCTCAGCGGCCTTGGCTTCATCACAATGCTGCTGGTCACCAAGGATGCACACGGAGAACTTGGGACGTGGGGTGGTCTTCAGCCTGCGAGGGGCAATGGAAAAGATTGACTGACAAACAGAAGCATATAGGACCACTTTTAACCAATATGAGGCAGAACAGAAGAGTCTTACCCATACCACCTCAGCTGTAATCAGGTGTTGATAGCACAGGCATTTAACAAAATGGTCGGCTTAGGTATGACGGCATGAACACAGTCACCTATAGCCTCCCCTCATGTTTTAAGACCCAGGGTAGGGGTCCGCCTGCTTAACCAACCCAGAGAATGGATGGTTCAGACAGACTACCCGAGGCTGTTCTCTACTGCCTGCCTTTAACCTCCCCATTCATAAAATTTAATTGAGTAATTAATGTCAAGATATCCAGATATTTATTCAGGCAGAGCAAAGGGCAGGCAGACAGAAGGCTGGGCGATACAGTAAATTTCCGAACCTGACAGTGCCTGAGAAACGCTTGTCCTTCTGGGGATCGTAGTTCTTCAAGCTGATCTGCAGTTCCACAGTCTCAAGAAACCTTAAATATAAAAGCCACTATAAATATTGTGTATTCAAGTAACTGCTACATAATGAGGTTAAACACCTGGGGCTGTTAACGAATATACAGCTGATATTTAAGCATAGGCTACATTTTTATGGCAAGCAGTTAAATATTTATTCATTGAACTAATAGCCTTTTAACTACAAGTAACGCAGTAACTAGTCCATTTTGACCAGAAATCAATTTTTAATAGTACTAGTCACTTATGATCACTAATTCAGTGACTATTCCATAGCTACTGATAAAAAAAAAAGTAAATAAAGAGATAAACCACTTACATTCAACTAGTTTGAATTCCAATTGTTGCTGGTCCCAATTAATTATAATTCAGTTCACTATTAACTACTCAGAGACTACTAGTTACTGGTAAACTAAACCAAGAGCTACAAGTATGTTCAAGCTTCACTTGCACATTTTTTTTTTTCAGACAGTTGTACATTTCGTGGTGCACAGCTAAGTAGGTGATGCCAGTATAAATCTCAATTTCTACACAATTGACCTAAACAATAAAAAGAAAAAAAAATAGCTGTCCACAATTTAAACTACTAGCAATAATTTAAAAAGAAAAACAAAACAAAAAGTACTATAAACAACAAAAATAGATACTATAAACGTCTGTGGCTTTATGCTGTCAGTTAACACAAGAACCGGAATCTTACTTTCTCTTCTTAAGACGGGACCCAGCCTGGACCTCCCGAACAGCCTCGTACAAAGTGTCTCTTGAGACCTTGCTGTTAAAAAAATATACATGAATGATTACTTGCATGACCAGTTTGTTCCAAGGGGCTCGAGCGCTTATATTGCCATGAGCGTAAGACTGACCAGTGAGTGAACCATTAACATGCCCTCAAACTCCGTTTATCAAACATCAATATATCAAAATTACTTAGGTTAGATATGAATGATAACAGTTAGAACAATAATAATTTTTAATTACGTTTACTAACGGTCGGATTAAACCGGATTGTATTTCTGATAACCCACTATGCTACGCGCTACATTAGCTCTCAAGAGCTGCTCGAGGTCGTCAAGGAAAACACATCTCAGTGTCTCCGACTGACACCGCTTTATGACATACTTGCTTAAACATCTATTAAACTGTAAGATTAAAAAAAGTCTAAATGCTTTAATACGTTGTATATGTGACAATTTCTCACGTGCCTCATTTTGCCGTGACGCCTCTCCTTTCACACAGAGCTCGAAAAAGGAAGTTTGATAGGAAGTTGCGCCGAATATATGCGCCTGAGAGTAAAAAAAAAACGGACTTCCGGAACCGACATGATTGTTGTGGCCATAAAAATGTTACTTTACATTCCATAAACTATTGTTTTCAATGTGTCAAAAATGTATAAATAAATAAATAAAAGTGTGTGCGTCATGCATAGTTTCATTACATTATATGTGTATGTATGCATGTATGTGTAAGTAATATATATATATATATATATATATATATATATATATATATATATATATATATATATACATATACATACAGTCTAACATGCTGATTTGCAGCTCAAGAAACATTTTATTATCAATAATGCAAACTGTTTTATAGCTAAATATTGTTGTGAAAATGTATAATAATTAATAAGTTCTTAAAAAAAAACAGTTGATTACAATCATTTCAAAATCTTATCCTGTGCCAAACATGAATGTACTGTACAAACTTTTGGCAGCAGAAGGTGTGTGATCACAAAACTGCGGTCTGGGGACAGTTACAACAGACAGCTACATAACTGATCAGATGCTTCTGAAAAACACAGCATTGAACACAATACCTCCAATTATTGCTGTTTTACCCTTTAAATAACTATTGCAAATGATTATATATTTATACGCATATGCAAATTATATATATAGGTTTTTGGGGCATTGATTTACAAAAAAGAAAAGAAAAAAGAAAGAGAATCATGTTAAAAACATTCAGATTTTTGCCACATAGCTGACAGCCGCCGAGTTTAACCTTTTTTTTTTTTTGCTTATACTAAACTCAAGTCCAACTTTTTGATACATCGCTAGACATTAATAGGTGAAAGTCAAAATGAAAAATAAAATAATTGTGAAGTAGTGAAATATTTCATAAGCTTTCAGAATCAGATCCACCACTGGAGCTCATAACAGACATCGGACACCACCGAGGAAGCCTGCCACTACTTGCCATTTCAGAATGATCCGTCTAGACACAGCAGATAGATTTATGATCAAAACAATGACAGATCATAACACTGCTGAAAGCTCAAGGTTCGAATGAGCCCTTTATGTGGCTCTTAATAAACGCTTATTGTACATTGGAGACTCCTTCAGGTTTGGAGCGGAATTACAATAGAGAAGCCCTCTCGCGACATTCTGAACCAGTTTTGTCAGTGTTTTCTTAATTTAAAATGGAATGATTTGTAGAAAATAAATAAAATTCAACTTCTCCAAAGTGCCCCCACCCCCTCAAAGCACACATACAAATTAAAGAGACCAGGAAGATCAAGTAAGGCAAACTGTGGAACATTTTTTATTTTCACTTTTCTTTGAATATAAACATGTACTAAAAGTTATAAAATGTGACCTCAAGTCCTGGTATAACCTGTTAACACTGCTGAAGAGAACCATATATGACCGAAAGCCTGCTGACAGGTTGCACATTTAGTGTTTTGCAAATACTGGCAATAATATAAACTACTACACAAAGTATAATTAAAATTTCATAAAGGTATCAGACAGAAGGGTACAACAATCAGGAATCAGCACAGATGGAAGTACTAAAATGATCAACAAGTGAAAAGCAAGCTGAAATAAGTGATCATGCATTCAGTTAACATGAACCTCTTTTGCCCTAGTTTCTCCTCAACTAAACCTGAAGAGACACAGAGTTTAAGATTTGAGCATTCAAACTGCTCCCCCCACCAACTCCCTTAAACTTAAGGCAAAAGACCCACACACACGTAAATCTACACAGCTAAACAATTAGCCAAACATTTAGGACTACCTAAAGCCAACCCCAAAGAGAGACCATTAGATTTCAGTGCAGAAGATAAGCAGCTCACTCAAAGCAGAGTCAAAACATAAATGACTCTAAAATGTCCTTAATCATCAAGAAAATCCAGAAGGTCTTCATCGTCTTCATCCAGCAAAGTTAGGGCAAAGATGTAGCTCCAAAGTTGGATGCCATCAATGCCCAAATCCTCCAACATCTCAGCTGTGTCCTAAAAACAACTCTGATTAAAATGGCTAACTAAAGACGGTCAATACAGCAAGCTTAGCAATGCATAACGGACAATTCCAACTTACAAAAAACAAAAAGGCACGAACATGGGACATAAAATGCACAATTAATAGAGTAAAATGAGTTAAACAAACATTACCCTGGATGCTGAGCGCCTGCGACGGTGTGTATGATTAGAGGGCATGTCATGGCTGTAGATACACTCTGATTTAAAGGGGCAGCATCCATGACGCATGAAGAAAGTGCACTTTAGCTTACTAGAGATAAACAAAACTCAGGAATCAATGTTAAGGATCGAATAAACATTACAAAAGACTTGACAGCATGAATGCGAACCATTCTAACCTGCTTCTTTCTTTGAAAGCGGCTATCAGTGATGCCTTTTCCTCCCCATCACAGACCCAATGCTTGCTGGGAATGTAGAAGGAGGATTTCACTCTGCACTGTGGACAGCCCCTGTTTAAAGAACAAATTAGTTACATTAATTAATTTACATGTATACATAACTTACTACATATATACAGTTTTATACACGCAAGGTGCAAAAGGGGAGTCAAAAAAAAAAAAAAAAAAACCCTCACTTGATGACATCCTCCTGGAAGTCCTTTGTTTTTCGCCAGGTAACAATGCAGCCGATGCAGAAAGCGTGATTGCAGTTGGGTAGGATGCCATAACGCCGATCCAGAGTGGTGGATTTCTCCGAAATCTTGTCCATGCAGATGCCACAGGCCACATCTTTGCTTTGGTCAAAGGCCCTTGAATGCTCTTGCCCCGTCGATACTGCAGCGCCACCCTGATTTAGTCTCTCTGGTGAACCATTCACCTAGAATCCAATATTTCATTAAACCCCAAGCCTATGATCTCTAAATAGAGCGGTCAAGGCTCTAAGGAAACATATATAGTGTTTGTGACCTGCGTTTCAGCTTCAGATACGGTTATCTTTTGGACTACAGCAGGTGTTGCGCCCGGCACAAAGGCTGATGAGCTGTAGTTATGTGAAGAACTGGAGTCTGTAGCACCGATTTGTTGTAGTGGTCTAATTGCACCTGAAGGGAACAACAAAATTAAATTCACAAAAGGAAAATGTGATGTGTAGTTTCAAAGAAAAGCATGAATAAACAGTAATACCTTGCTGGGGAGGTGAATTGTCCATAACCACAAACTCTTCCTCCTCTGCAATGCCTGTAGTCAAGCATTCGAAGTTCAGCTGCATTACACTCATACTTGTGACCAGAGGCTCTGAACCCCTGCGATTCAGACTGTGGGCTCCTCGAGGTGGGAGAAGAGAGGGCTCAGATCCTCTGCGGTCAGCCAGAGAACGGCCCGCCAGCGCAGAGGGGAGCCCTGCAGGTGCTGAACCACGTCTGCTGCTCCCTGAAGAACCATCACCCGCTCGAGGAACATGGAGATACCTGCAAGACAAACAACCCGTAAACCACTTTTCTTATAACATATGGTGTTCAAAAAGGGCCAGCTAGCTCCTTACCTGCAACGGTCACCAAACCAGCAGCCACCTTTCTGGAAGTATCTACACTGAACCTGAAACGAAGGATCTGCTGGAAACTCGTGGAGATAGTAACAGCTCGGACCATAGCGACAAGATCCATTGATGAACTGCCTGCAAAACACAACAACATGCTCATTACATATATTTGTGGACAACTGCCAGCACATGTACTTCACAAGTTAACGAAAAGCTGCAGCATTTGATTTAAAAATAAACAAATAAATAAATGGCAGGAAAAATCAGTTTTGAACCCTCGAGCTCTCGTTTGGGTTATTGACTACGGTAGCACACGGAAACTTCAGGACTCTAAACGTTTAGGAACTAAATTAGCAATCTCGCAACGGTCTTTTCAAAACTAACTTTTACGTTGCAGTACAAAAGCATAACAAATATCACGAGGTTGTTGTAACTACAATTCTCTTTATTCTACAGCAAAAACAAATCGCTCGCTGCCTTAACCGGATGTAAACATCTGCGCCGAGAAACGTTAAAGCAGGAAAAGTCTCTCTTTCAAACAGATGATCGGGGCTGAAAACGAACTTTTCATCCGATCGAAACCACGAAACTACCTGCAAACTTCTCTTTCCACATTTGAGCTGCCTTTTTTCGACTGTCTACACGGTATGCGATACCGATTCATTGTCAGAGCCTCAAAAAAATTGATTTAATGAAGTTGTCGGAGCCAATAAACGGATTGAAGAGTTCGGGGGAGAGAGAGAGAGAGGGAGGCGCTGAAGACCGACGTCACGAAGAACGCGCGTTGACCAACCAGGGACGCGTGTCTCTTTTAAACATTAAACTGCGAATTTGGAGGAAGACGTCTATACAAACGAGACTTGTGTCTCACAATTTGTATATACTTGCAGATTTTGGTCTTGGTCTTAATATAATATCTTCTTAATTGTTTGCTTGGTGGACCTGCAACAATCCAACACTGATCTGCACACTGAGCTGAAGACCATACCCACCTACAAACCGCACTGTTGTTTCCTGGGCCTTTGGATGATTGTGCTTCCCTTTCCATCTTGCGCTTGTAACTCTTTGCCCGATGGATAGCTAATGACATGCACACTTTTATAATTGTTGGGCGGGGCTTTCCCATATGGACGTGTGATAGACAGGGATGTCTCTCAAAACGTGATACTCAGTAAAGGATCGAACTTCGAATCGATTCCAGTAAACGGCTCTTTCGAACAAAATAAAATAAATTCTGATATTCGTGTATATCATTGTACATATTTCTAACACGATAGTTTCCTTCATATTATTTTTCACTATGTGTGTTAAAATAACTAATAACTATTAAAATAATATACAAAAAATAAAATAATATATTATTTATTATCAACTCTGTTTTGAGTTCAATATGACTGGAGAACCACACAGACCGATTCAGCTCGATTCGCGAGTCAATCAATCATTCAGACCCACTATTAATTAGTTCAAACCCGTTTATGAAGAGGTTCAACCGATTCATTGAAAAGATTCGAAAATAACAATTCGTTACGATGTAATATTGACAGAACAGAAAAAAATGTTCCATGTTTTTAAGTAGAATAACTGGCTTTAGTATTATTTTTCTGAGAAACAAATATGTGAACATGTTTTTTTAAATATCTGCAAATATATTATAGTATTTTTATGCTTTAGTACAAATTACAAACAGCAACAAAGATGACAGATGAAACTAAAAGATAATAGTTAAATATAAGATTGCACCGGATAGAACAATTATGGTGAATGTCTGGTGTGAAAATGGATGACAAAAAAGTACGTTTAAAAATAAGAAAAGAAAAAATGCAATTTCTTATAATTTCATATTATTGTGCTCTCTAGTTTCACAGTAACAGGTTTCAACATAATCATAGATCTCTGACATCAAGGTCCATCTTGAAAAAAAAAAAAAAAAACAGATCAGAAAAGCAATTTCAGCCATAAGAGAAAATCTCAGATATTTCTAAGATTCTTCTGGATGTGAAATGGTAGATGTGTTGCACATCATATTAATACCAATTAATGTAATTCAACATCAAAACTGATTTTTAACACGTGTACACTGAATTCCCAAATTATTCGGCACTGTTTTTGACAAGACCCATTCTGAACTCAGAAGTGTCCAAGTTACTTCAATAAAGGACAACTGAAGTATCTTCCCTAAAAAGCATTCAATTCATTTGCAACACACATACAAATGTCATGACATGATCATTAAGTAATTAATGCATCTGATTTACAGAATGAATTTAAGTTTGTGTACTATACATGTTCTAGTTTGAATGTAACCACAGCCTGCTTGCTTTCAATCACTCAATGTATATTCATAGTCAAGAACATGTTCAATCAAAATATAATGGAAGACCTAATTTAATACATATAATGAAATCTGATTTTGTTTCTAAAATCAGTAAATATGACCTTGAGACTGGTACCAGACAGTATGCCAAAATACAAGTATCATCATGGTACAAGTGTTTAACAAAGGGATCAGCACATAAGAATTTCATAAATCAAAGTAAAAAAAAACTTTCCTTCCATACAGCTGAAATTATCACGCTGTTGTAGGTTTATCCCAAAGAGTTGAAAGTGAATTATTAAGCAGATTTGTCTTCAGTTTCAATACCAATATATATTTGTAGCAGCTGAATCTGAAAACAACATACTCAACAAAGTAACATAATCCCAAAATAATATAACCGACTGCTGTACAGTTCTGTGTGGAGTCAAACTTTTACTTTACTAAAAGTGCCAACTCAAACAGAATCAGGAGGAAAGAAGAACTATAAAATAAAAGCCCTACATATAGTAAGTCGTATTTCAAGAGCTTGACTGTTCTTCTCAAAGAAACATACTAGACATCACTTAAATGTACGTGCAAACCAAAACCATGATGGAAAGGTGTTAGCTCTCATCAAGCAAATTAATAACAACACGATGGTGGTAGTAGTAGTACTAGTAAACGATGACTAGATGTTCTGCATCCTTGAGTTTAAATAAAAAAACACTCCGCAAAAATAAGAGAAAATGTCAGTATTCCAAGTCAATATTTGTAAAAAGTCATTTACAAAATTTCATAAAAAAAACAAAAAAAACAAAAAAAAAAATGGCACCATGGCGCCGTTATGATCTGTGCACTCTCTCCGTTCAGGAGGGAACTCTGAAGTCCATGCTTCATTCAGGTACTTGCATGTCAGTACATGTCTTTATAGATCTCCTGTAAAAGTGGGTGGAGGGAGGTCTCAGATTCAGTCTTTTTGATCATCTGAACCAGCTGGGCATTCTCTGTGACCAGCTGTCTGAGGTCGGCCATCTTCTGGAGCAGTTTGGGGAAGAGATGAGGAGAGTCAGGGTGGTGCACCTGAAGATGTTGGTCCAGAGCTTGCAAGATGCCATCCTGGATCTGTTCGACCTGCTTCACGTTCATCAGCCCAGGACGATCTAGAGCAAAGACAAACCATTTTCAGCTTCCTTTTTCTTACTGAGTTATTTCACTGACATTACAATTGGTTGGTTTACATCCAGTGTAAAGTGTGCTTCTTCCAAGCGTTTAATCTCTTCTTATATTTGGTTCTCATTTTACTGCCATTACTCCATAAGTTCTTTGTGGATGTAAAGTGTATAGACAACAACAATTTAAAAAAACGAAGCAATGATGCCTTGCCTCCACAAAGTATGATGGCTGCTACAAACAGAGCCAGGTCACTGTCATCCAGCTCCAGGGCATTGAATTTTACCGCAAACTCAAATTTGGGCTCCATGATCTCGCCGAAAGGTTTGCGTAGACTACGCAGGAATTCTCTCGTCACGAAGCCCTTCCCATTGGCCACCAACAGCCCGTCTTTATTCATAAGCGATGGGAGCATCGCAAATATGGCCTCATGGACTCCATATTTTAACAATGTTACCTGAGAGAAAAAGTGGGAGATGAATTCAGCGGAAAAATATGCGTCAATACGTAATTCATGTATAATAAATACAAGTAGCCACTAAAAATGGTCAAATGTGTTTGTATTTAATAATTTAGCACTATTTTTTAAATGAGGAAATAGAAAAAGATATAGTTCAATGAGGTAAAACAAGTGATTGCTCTAATGTAGCCACCAAAATGATGAATCATAACAATAATCCTTTTTTTTTTTCCAAATAAGGAAAAGAGACATCCATCTTGGCAGTCACTTTTCAAAATGAATAAAATCACAAATAACAGATTTAAAGGGATATTTCACCCAAAAATTTAAATTCTACTTAAACCCATAAGACCTTTGTTCATCTTTGGAACACAATTAAAGATATTTTTTGATGAAATGAGAGAACATTCAGACCCTCCCATAGACAACAAGGGTCCTTGCAAGATCAAGACACAGAAAAGTACTAATCTCACCTGATCATTAAGGAAGAGATCCACAAAGCCAGGGATGTTTTTGGCAAACTCTGTGAGCTCTCGCACAGTTTCAACTGTGGTGCACTGGCAGCGGTAGAAGACATGGACCCCAATCTCTTTGTTGGGTGATGCTCCATTAAGCTGATTCCAGACCAGCCCGTTTTCTGCCTGCCATAGTGAGTCCATATCATGGATCACAAAAGGCTGAAGGTGAAATGAGAACATAATTAAAAAACAACTAAAATAACTGCAAATCAATCATATACTGTTTTGTGTTTAAAACAGTTTAAAATCAGTTTTAACATAAAAATAAATATTGGCTTAGAGTATCTGCCAGAACTTTAACATCAATCCACTTGCTAAAATAAAACAATATGAGAAAACTGAAATTATTGGTGGCATCTCACTGAAAGCTGAGCGCATACCGATGTGCAGCTCGTCTTGCCCGTGAGGATGCTCTGTGCTTTTTTCTTGGTCATGTTGAGGTTCCTCAGGTAGGATGTGTTGACATGCTTGGCCAGTGTTTTGAGGTCAGCTCCACTTGAGTTTAGCAGTTTCTCCCCAGCGATGAGCCCTGCCACTAGCTTCTTCTTCTCTGCCTCTGGCATACGTCCGTACCTGATTGCTGATTCAAAGAAACAAAGATGAGCTCCATTTATTACAACATAACCCAGCACACATTTAAAAATAAAGCAACAATTTATGAATGCTCAAATATGAATTGTGGAATATGACTATTAAAGGGGACATCGGATGCCCATGTGTCCTCAGCGGCTCAGATTTCAGGTGAAAAAAAGACACTTTATGTTCACTTTTACATCTAACTACAAAACAACTGCATTACCTAGGAGACATTGTGTCTATAGCTGCTCGAGTGTGGAGAAAATGGAGGACAGCGTATTACTAGCTGATGGTGGATATATGCTAATATGGGACACTCAGTCAATATGACGTCATATTGCTCAGAAATTCAAAATGGTTTGATAAATTGAGACTGTTTTGGTTTTTGAGGGAATAAAAAAAGAAGTGAATGGATTTTTATAATTGTGGGGTTGTGTCCACACTCTGCTAAGAAACATTTACATACACTCCATGTAAAAGGCAAGGCAAGTTTATTTATATAGCACATTTCATACACAATGGTAATTCAAAGTGCTTCAAAGTGAATTTTCCAATCGATGTCCCCTTTATACAGGAATAGTTGGCACAAAAATGAAAATTTTCAGAAAATGAACCCACCCTCAGGATGAAGTGAATGGGAAGCACTCTAATGATGAATTTGCTTCTAACAAACACAGCTTTACACTTCGCAGGAGATTAATTGTCAAACTGGTATTGTGGATTACTGTGATGTTTTTATCAGCTGTTTTGACTCTCATTCTTAAGGCACCCATTTTCAGGAGGATTTATTGTTGAGTAAGTGATGTAATGCTAAATTTCTCTGAATCTGTTCTGATGAAGAAACAAACTCACTTTGGATGGCCTGAGGGTGAGAAACTGTTCAGCAAATTTTATTTTTTGGTTGAATTATTCCTTTAATTTACAGTTTTGCACATATTTATTGGATGTAAAATGAGGGTGAAAATTGTGAATGCATTTAAGTTTTTTTAAATGTATGGATTTTTGAAAATTACATTTCAAGCAGTGTGTAATGCAGCTTTATGTGAATGTAAACAGTCTGCAAAGTTGTAAAGCTGAAAGTGTATCGTAAAGTTATTATCTCTAACGAAAGAGTTAACTCTGAACCACTGAAATTAGCCGTTTTTAAATTTGAATTTTAAAATCTTACATTTACATGATGCCTGCCTACGTTCTGCGTGGACATCCCATGAAAACAACCCTCAAATGCTGAAGCTGGTTTGTGTGGATAATGTCAAGAAGACACTGTGAAAGCGAATTCAGTTTATTTTAATTTCTAATGGATGAGGCTGTGAAGAATCAATGGTTAAAATTCATATTTACTAAGATTTCACTAAAGACAGCTCCCCCAATCAACGCGTTCAACGCGGGATTCGTAAAACGTTTGTCCTTGAAGGATGGGCCAGTGCCTAGTTTCTTTGGAACAGTTTGCTCCTCTGATTCACAACCTGTAAGTGTAACTAATAATTGTTGCTTTGATATTCTGTCGAGCGTGCATAATCTGCCGTTTTGTGTTTTGCATTGTGTATACAGTCAGTGCAGCTGTAAGTATCCAGCTAACTCGTGTTATACAGGTGCTGGTCATATAATTAGAATATCATCAAAAAGTTGATTTCACAAATTCCATTCATAAAGTGAAACTTAAATATTATATTCATTCATTACACACATATAATTCAAATGTTTATTTCTTTAAATTTTGATGATTATAACTGACAACTAAGGAAAATCCCAAATTCAGTATCTCAGAAAATTTGAATTTTACCTAAGACCAATACAAAGAAATAATTTTTTGAAATCTTGGCCAACTGAAAAGTATAAACATGAAAAGTAAGAGCACTTCTGTTCGTAGTGGTTCTTGAAGCACTGACTCCAGCTGCAGTACACTCTTTGTGAATCTGCCCCAATTTTTTGAATGGGTTTTGTTTCACAATCCTCTCCAGGGTGAGGTCATCCCTATTGCTTGTACATTTTTTTCTACCACATCTTTTCCTTCCCTTCGGCTCTCTATTAATGTGCTTAGACACAGAGCTCTTTGAACAGCCAGCCTCTTTTGCAATGACTTTTTGTGTCTTGCCCTCCTTGTGCAAGGTGTCAATTGTCATCTTTTGGACAACTGTCAAGTCAGCAGTCTTCTCCATGATTGTGTAGCCTACAGAACTAGAGACCATTTAAAGGCCTTTGCAGGTGTTTTTAGTTAATTAGCTGATTAGATTGTGGCACCAGGTGTCTTCAATATTGAACCTTTTCACAATATTCAAATTTTCTGAGATACCGAATTTGGGATTTTCCTTAGTTATCAGTTAAAATCATTAAAATAAAATAAATAAACATCTGAAATATATCAGTCTGTGTGTTATGAATAAATAAAATATACAACTTTGACTTTTTGAATGGAATTAGTGAAATAAATGTTGATGATATTTTAATTAGATGACCAGCACATGTAGTTCTGCTAATCAACTGTGGGTCTGCTAATGTCTAGAAATTAGGGCTGCAAGATTAATCGCATGTGATTGTCATGTGTGTCTCGTTAGTAAAGCCAGATGAATCGCATGCGATTATGAACGTGATATTGCGTAGTTTGTTACGAACTACGGCTCGGTCTATTAAGTGCGCTCCATTTGAAAGCAGGTGATGGACATTTACCGCTAATCACAGAACTGGCTTTACTAACGAGACACGCATGACAATCGCATTCGATTAATCATGCAGCCCTACTAGAAATGTGTTGATTAATATAGAATGTTGTACTTGGAGTCATGATAAAAGGATGGAGCAATACGTTGGTTTACAAACTGAAGTGGTTCATCAGAACTCTTTGTGTTTGGCATCTAATTAAATGCATATTATAAGGAAATGACAGTGTTTTTGAATCTTGCATGCATGTAAACATCTTGTTGGGGACTCCCAAAACCAAATAATAAACATTTTTAAATAGCATAATATGGGCACTTTAAATTGTGGTTATATGTAGGCTGCTTACCATCATGTGACATGCCCAATGCCAGGCACTTCTGGAAGCGACAGTACTGGCATTTGTTTCGGCTCTTTTTCTGGACCTTACAGGCACGCTCACACTGTTCATACTCCAGCTTCATACGAATGGTGCGTCTGAAAAAACCCTTAAAAAAAAAAAGGAGACACTTCATCACTGCAAAACAGCAATGCACATTTGCACTTGTATTGTGGAGTTATTTCACAAAAAGATATGACAATTTAAGCATTAGGAAGCCCAGTGATTTAAGGTAAAGAAATACAGTGGTTTTATTAAACCACCCAAAAATGAAAATTTTGTGTTTATCTGCTTACCCTCAGGGCATCCAAGATTTAGAGGACTTTGTTTCTTCAGTAGAACACAAACCAAGATTTTTAACTTAAACCATTGCAGTCTGTCAGTCATATAACGGAAGTGAAGGGGAATCACAGCTTTGAGGGTCATAAAAACATACACAAACAAAACCAAGCTAAACCCTGCAGCTCGTGACGATACATTGATGTGTAAAGATCGGTCTGTGCAAGAAACTGAACAATATTTATATCTAGCTATAATCTCAATTAGGCTTGTCAATGGTTCATTTGAGAGATAGGTGGTGGTATTGCACTTAGAAGTCTGCAATCCACCGTAAAGCGAGTAGACAACGGCGCGTCAGGCGCTGGCTGTTGAGAACGCACTCAGGACAGTTTGGACATGCCTGTGAAAATCATAGGTAAAAACTATAAATACTGTTCAGTTTCTTGCACAGACCAGTGGTTTTGTGTCTTTACACATCAATCTATCGTCACAAGCTGCAGGGTTTAATTTGGTTTTGTTTGTATATGTTTTATGATTACCTTCCACTAACATTATATGATTGAGAGACTGCAACGGTTTGTGTTAAATATCTCAGTTTGTGTTCCACCGGAGATACAAAGTCACCTACATCTTGGTTGTCCTGGGGGTAAGGAGATAAACATAAACTTTCATTTTTGGGTGAAGTATCCTTTTAAAGATGCTGTAACAGATAAACAGATCCACAGTTTGTGAAAAACCTTGACTGCAGTAGTTTGGACAAGTTCAGCAAAAATACCTTGCAGCCTTCACAAGCATGTACTCCATAATGAAATCCTGAGGCTTTATCTCCACATATGCGGCACTCAACGTTCAGGCCCAAAGTACTGGGGTCATTCTGACCCAGCCGTAACTGGTCTGACAGTGAGAGAGAGGTGGTCTGTAATGGATCTGTAAATATGAGCCAAAAAACAAAAAATAGAAACTTCTTAAAGGGTCTCTTATCAGAGAACTGCAAAAGTTTATGGATAAAATACATAGAAATCAGAAAGCCTGACAGAAAAAAAAATGGATGTTTAATGTTAGGAAAAAATTATCTACAATATATTTCTATGAATTATTTCATTGTAATCTTCTATTAATGTTGTTTTGTTAAAGGGGTCATGAACTGAGAAATCAAATGTCCCTTGATCTTTTGACATAACAGGTCAATGTACTATAAAAACAATCTTAAGTTTCAGAACTAAATTTTCCCTTTTATTTACCCCAAGCTGACAAAATGACTTTTGGAATTTGTCACATTACGACGTCATAGTTCAATGAAAGACCGCCTCTGTACAAGAAGATCAACGCCTACATGAACCTCATTATCTCCTTAGCCCTTCACCCTTGTAGTAGAAGGGGATGAAAACACTAGAGAGAGTGCTGACCCCTTTAGGTTTAAAAGTTAACAAAGGATAAAAAGCAGGTCATAAATAAGTAATATTAAATAAACAATAGTTACATTAATATAATCATGTTTAAAATTGAATTATTATATACAGTACAGACCAAAAGTTTGGACACACCTTCTCATTCAAAGAGTTTTCTTTATTTTCATGACTCTGAAAATTGTAGAGTCACACTGAAGGCATCAAGGGCTATTTGACCAAGAAGGAGAGTGATGGGGTGCTGCGCCAGATGACCTGGCCTCCACAGTCACCGGACCTGAACCCAATCGAGATGGTTTAGGGGTGAGCTGGACCGCAGACAGAAGGCAAAAGGGCCAACAAGTGCTAAGCATCTCTCGGGGAACTCCTTCAAGACTGTTGGAAGACCATTTCAGGTGACTACCTCTTGAAGCTCATCAAGAGAATGCCAAGAGTGTGCAAAGCAGTAATCAAAGCAAAAGGTGGCTACTTTGAAGAACCTAGAATATGACATATTTTCAGTTGTTTCACACTTTTTTGTTATGTATATAATTCCATATATAATTCCACATGTGTTAATTCATAGTTTTGATGCCTTCAGTGTGACTCTACAATTTTCATAATCATGAAAATAAAGAAAACTCTTTGAATGGGAAGGTGTGTCCAAACTTTTGGTCTGTACAGTAAATATATATATATATATATATTTAAAATGAATATAGCTAAAATATCTGCTGTATTATATATGGTTAACACATTTTATGAAATAGAAAACATGATTAAATATATAATACAAATTAAGTTAATGAAAATACAGTAAATAATATCAATAGCAATTTTAAGGGTTATTCTTTTCAGGAATACATTGATCTTATTAATGATGTAGAGGCCTTTGAAAGCCATGTACCAAATATGATACATCGATATTTATATTAGAGGTTTACTGGTAGTTAATTTTACCAATACTGATAGCTATGTTGGATTACGCTGACGACTAACCAATTAATCAACCGATAGTTATATTATAAATTGATCATTAATGTTAGTTCATAGTTAATTAATAACAGATGCAACTTTAAACTTTTAAAATGTACTGGAATTGAAATTAAAACTCAGAAAAAGGACCAATGCTTCTACAGCTCATATTAACACAAATGGAATTGAAATGGTTACAAATGGAATCTTACAAATTGTAAAGTGTTATTTAATATAAATCCAAACAGTCATGTTTAAAAATGGCCATGTTTACACATCTACAGAAAGGCCATAGCACTGAAATTACATATGCATTTTTTAATGTATAGTCTTACTTTTTTTTTTTATAAAACTAAAAATAACAAAGCACACCGGACACAAAGTGCAGCACGTTTCATCTATAACTCACAGGTTATAACACACCGGACGTACTGTGTTCAGTTCAAGCGGCTGTTCAGAACTGTTTATTTAATCACCAACCAGGCAAAGGTTCACTACAAGAACAAAGTGGCAAACCATTAAGAGAAAGCACGATCTATACTGTAAGAAGCATTTTGAATCTGTTTGAAGCATAGAGAAAGGAAAATGTTTCACTGAAAAATGCCCAATTCACAATCTCCCAGTCTTGGGTGAAGTCATTATACATACCAACAACGATCTGGGACAAATATAATGTAATTTAATGGAAAACTATGTGAGTGGTCATGCGTGAAGCAGAAGGATCTCTGTCAGCTGCATGAACGCATCAATATGCTTTCTAACGTCACTAGCTTTAAATACGCAACTTCAACCGGTAACAAATGCATAAAAGTGACCAATTGGATATAAAATAATGCAAATAGATGGTTACAATAATGACATCAAACATTTGATTATTTTGGTCAAACTGTTTCAACCTCTTGAGGTGCTAGCCTACTAATGTTTGCATCCTCTTAGCCTTGATGGCAAACATAATTCTGTTCTTTCACTACTAATGCAGCATCTAGTCAACAAATGTAACTACTATATAATGATATGAAAACATGTACAACCCTTTGAGAAAACATTTTATTCAATTACCTCTTCTTAAGAGATCTTTAACAGAGTTAAGCCAGATACAATTTGCAGTTTTTAGCTAAAATAAATTGCAAAAATCTGATGTAACTTAGATACATATTTTCTTGCCATGAAAATAGCTACAATAGCTTGCATGGCGTTAAACACAAACAAAGAATGAAAACATGTACTGTAGTATACTGTATACACACCGCTTCGTTGTCCGTTTTAAATCCGCATCTGAAGTGTCCGGCTCTGTGCAGCGCGCAGCCTCACGTGTCAAAACAAATAGCACAAAGTGTCAGTGATTCCTCCTCTAGAGGCCGCTCTCATACTGTAGCCGCTCCAGCAACGCACACAACTAACGATTTTTGCAGATAGCCGATATTTATAGCAATTAACTATCAGTGCCGATTAATCTACAAAACCGATTAATTTATATAATTTATTTATTAGAATTTATAGTCAACCTCTGATTTATAGGGTTAAGTGGAGGCAAAAAATCTCACTGTCAGGATGTCATAATACTTGGCTCTGATGTCTAAGCGCAGTTTTACCTGGAAATATTTGAGCTGTTACAGAAGTGTCACTATTCTGTCGAGGACTCTTCTGTGGTGTCCCATCTCCATTCTGTAGAGTGGCCCCCCGTGATCCCTTGCTGCCGGGTGAGACTTCTATTCCTGTGGCATCAGACGTCTCGCTGCCCTCCACCTCCTCACCCGACGCTGAGCTCGGCTCCTGTAGCTCTGACATCTTTCCACAGTCCGAGGATGCAGACTCACCCTCCTGGACTGCCATCCATGTTGTGTCTTCAAGAATCTGGACTGGGTTCAGGTCTCTCAGTGGAGACGATTGGCCCTTCATAACTCCTGTGAACATGAGGGGCTCTTGGGCTGCCGCGACGTCTACTGGGCCGTCACATTTCATTTCTGAGGTAGATTGCTCAACCTGTTCCATGGTTCTCCTGTCTGGCTACTAATACTCATAACCATCCATCACGTGACATTGCCTCTGGAAAGACAAAAGACATAGATGTTAATTATTGTAACAGTGCCTCAATCGAACACGGTATCAGTATATGACCATCATCGCTGGTGTGTAGTGCACATGCTCCAGAGATTACACTGATGACCTGATGTCCAGTACTGCTTGGGCCATTTCCTGACTCCACCCCACCCCCCTTACCTCTCCGCTGACTCAAATAAAATTAAAGGGAAACAATTTCATCATGATGATTTTTAAAGCGCATAAATGATTTGTTCACACTGTATTAAGACCACATTCATTTGATAAAGATTTTAAATTAATTGTTTTTTCTATTATTAAAAGTATCCTGATGCATTATAGTTTCCACTGAAATATTAAGCAATTTCAACATTGTTAATAGGAAATGTTTCTTGAGTATATCAGCATATTAGAAAAATAACCATGTGACACAATATATTTATATTAAATAATATTTCTCATTATTACTGTTCACTTAACTGTATTTTTGCAGCCTTGGTGAGACCTTCAAATAAAAAAAAAAACACTATTGAACGGTAGTGTATGTAATGTAAAAATACAAGTTTTTACAATATTTTTATATTGCAGTAATGCTTTCCTTTCAAAAAATTTTTTTTTTGTCACTTTTTTGAATAGGTTTCTTTTTTTGGGGGGGGGGGTAATGCCTGGCTCAAATGCTTATAGGAGAATATAATCCTTAAATGTAGAGAATCAGAAAGTAGCTTTTGTCTTAGCAAGCTGGCCTTTTATTCATTCACCACTTCCGATTACATGACATTTATCTTTTTTTGGAGACAGATACAAACTGTGTCATAAGCAATTACAGGTCTGTGGTATATTTAGTCTACATAGAGTGAGAGGTGATAAATCCATTATGAGACTCACTCAGATTGTATGACCAACAGAAAGAGATCTAGCAAAATACTTCTGTGTTACAAAATTTACATAATTTGGTCATCTGATCAAGAATGGTCTATCAAAGCAAAATGAAAAGAGAAAGAATAACGCTGATCATTATCTTCCTTCCTTAAGAGACACAGAACTGACTGTGCCCATGTTAAGGACAGGTCAGATAACTAGCATCCTAACAGAGGATATAACATGGGCAATGAGCCATGTCAAACACTAAGACATGAATAAATGCTATGTGTAAAATACTGAAGAGATCCATGCTGTCACTCATGACCCATTTGCATGAGCAAACACAAAAACCAAACTGTCAACACAAAGGTCAAGAGAGTTTGTGTTTCATCTGGCAGGCAGTGTACTTCCTCAGACTACAAGGTGTTTACAGAATGTCTTAAAGGGATAGTTTACCCATGAAAACCCTATCATCATTTATTCACCCCAATATCTTTTCCAAACCTTCCAGTGAACAAAAAAATATATTTTAAAGAAATCTGGAAAAACTGAATCATTGTATCGACAAAAAAAAAAAAGAAAAAGGAATGAATGAGGTCACATTCATCATAGCTCTCAGTGTGAAAGACGGTGATAACAGATGTGAGGATTGAGACCCCGACCAAACAGACTGTGTTCGTAATTAGAGGATTCTGACAATAGGATTATGCAGAAACCACATCAATGTGTGAATAACAAAGACAATCCAATAAAAAAAAAACTTAGCTGATTTAGTTAGTTAGTTAGTTACTGAACCACATTGGATAACAGAAAAAAAGAGCACTACAATATATGCACCGATTTTACATTAATTTACACGCATGCGCAGTAAATGAAGTGATCAGAAACACTATGAGCCACTGTTCAGACTTGTCAGCAACTAGTCATTCAGGATCTCAGTCTGTTTGCATTGTACTAAGGGTTGCATGCTAGCTGCAGAGAGGAACTAAATGAGTCAGTGTGCAGAGGTTTTGAAAGACACTCATTCCAGTGTCTGAACCGCGCAGTTGCTTCATTTTTGTTTTTAAGGCAAGATACTAAAGAAAAAAAAACTACGATTTTTTTTTAATGCACAGGTCAATTTTGAGTTACTGGACTATTAGGCTTCCAGAAATGTCCAAAATACACATTTAAGTGTTTATTTTATTAAAGTTTATCTATTTTCATCTGTAGATTTCAATTCACATGTAAGGAGCCAGAAATCTTCACTTATAGTGTACTTACCTATATTCTAAAGTTTTCAGAGGGGTTTGTTCATCATTTGACTATTTTATATAAAAATTTAAAAAACATGATTTATATATTTTTTTGACAGTTTTCTCTGTTTTATTTATTTTATTTTCTGAGTCATAAAAATATATATCCAAAGTCCCCTCTTTAAAAATCATTCATATGTCCAATGTTCAGATTTCTGTTTGGGAAATGTATACCAATTAGTGCACATTTAGTAAATCATTTAGTGTACAGTATTTGCATATTTAAACATATTTGATGTCTTGCCATTATAGTTAAAGGGCAGGAAAAACTCAGAGCACTACACAATTAATAATGAACTAGTACATAAAATCTGTTGAAGATTATAGACAGTAGATCTTCACCTTTATTGTAAAAACTTTAACTTTGGAATCAGAGCGAAAGCAGTCGGTCTTCTGTGTGCAGAAGGTCACACTTGATACATCTACGTGAAGCCTTTCAAATACAAAACACAAACAATTCACTTGTCTTAGCAGTATAATAATAAGTTTATTATAGAGTAAGTATAATAATAGTAAATAGCTTCTTTCAATCTCTTATCTGTTTGATTCAGAAAATAGTACGTTACTCTTGTAAAACAATTGCTTAAATGTATCTATAATAATGTTTCTTTAATTGCCTGGTCATTTTGGAATTTTTGGAACTAAAATGTCTTAAGATGACGTAAAGTATTTGTAGAATGTGCCGACTAATGTATTCCTTGTTCCTTAAATTGTTAATAGATGCCTGTAAAAATCTAACGTAATGTTAATGTGAACAGCGCCTGGCTGAGAAAGCAAAGTTTAGAAATGTACAATACATATGGTGAAACTTCATCTAATGAAGAAACTGACATGAAGTGACTGACATGAATCCCATTGCTGAAATAACCTTAACGATTGTATGACAAATAACACAAAATAGCCAAAAAGCTAGACAGACTGAGTGGCACATCATCAACCTGACAGACAACAAATCTAGCTTAGTTAGCTGACAAAACAGTACTTCAAAACGGTGACATCAACTCTTTAACAGACTACAACATACACTTATTCCGATATGGGCATGTTTACTTGGTTCGTAATCGGATGAAGCAGACATTTAGACTTAAAGCAAAACAGCGAGTTTTGGCTAAATTAGCAATTCTGGTTTACCTTGGTGTTTACGAGTCAGCTTCGAAGTTTCCCAGCGGTCGAACAAATACAAATATACTTTTCCTACGTTACGTTACGTTGTTTTGAGACTCAAATGAGCTCATAGTCCGTGGGTTTACATCAGGTGTGTCATCAGTGTGTTCCCGCCGTGACTCTTATTCCACAAATGCTAGTCCGTGGTGAGCACTAGTTAGCTTGACGCTAACATGTTTTGTTTTGTTTTTTATTTTGTTGTGCACGCTTTCAGATTTCTCCCGGTAAAACAAATATCAAATACAGTCTTCTTCCTTCCAGATTCCTGTTATATCCATTCTGCTTTAAAATCCAATTAAAAAACGGATCAAGCGATGACCATCGCGCTGTTATTCCTACGCCCACTTTTACCCAATCTGGTCTAGTAACTCCATTCACTTTGATAACTCGGTTGTCTGGGATGACCGAAATAAAGGAACTAGAAAAGAGAAAAGAGGCGTGTATTCTATATAAAATAGCATGCAGGGGTCGCTCTTCGACCGAAAGTTGTCAAGAAGGCAACTGACCTTAAAACGCAAAAAAATCAATTTAACCACTTACATATAGTACAACCGTTTTAAAAATGTGTAAAGAACTAAATACGAGTAGATCAATTCACCTCTATGAACTATTTTTCTGATTTGATTCTGAAGGCTTTGGTTCAGAGTCTGTTTTCCTTTACAGGTTTTTTACGATAGACAGTAAAAGACCTAAAAGACATGGTAAGAAAAGAAAAAAGCATGGCGTGAATGTTACGTAATAAAAGGTGGTTAGTTTCCGCCAGTAGGAGACAGATGAATATTAAGGAAGCTGTATGAATCATAAATGTTATTTCCCGTTAGGGCTGAAATCGTACCGAGACGGACTAGTTGCTCTGAGCAACTGGAAAATTGCATGTAATAAATTTTGTGAAATGTTTACAAATGATCTCACTTTAATACATTAATATTATAACAATACTCGTAATTGAAAGTTTTTTTGTGATTTATAAAGTGTTCCTCTAGATGGGGCCATTAGGTCGGAGTCAACTGTAAACAGATGGACTTCAAGTTAAATATGATGGTGTATCACCAAAGATATTTACCTGACAACGAGACGGGAGTAATAGATATAGAATAAATCAAACACGAAGTCGTTCATTTCTAATATTGTCTTCTGTTACAGCCCTCAAATCTCACCTTGAACTTAGAACACAAAGCATTTGAGGACAGGTTTGTGCTCAGGTTTTTACAATAGGTTATGCTAACCTATTGCTCTCAATGAGGATTTTTAATAATAAAACTACACAACAATTGCAAAAATGAACATGAAATATTGACAATAAATGCAGATGTTGGCCATGTGCCACACCCAAGATGTAGGCTATTGTGGGATGGAATGGATTTAAACATGGCAATATAATTTCACTGGTAACATAACGCATAATCAAATCAGCTCTAATATTTTACAGTATATCAAACAATGGGCAACAATGCACAGTTTGTGAGTCACAGGCACTCTAATCCAGCAAAAATTTGTGGTGCTTTCAGATTCCACATGAGCAGTGTTGGAGAGGAACTACATGTAATGGAATTATGTAATTTAATTACAAAATAAATTTAATTTTAACCATTTACAGTTACTGAGAATTGTTTTTATAATTAAAGTACATTTACTTACGAAAATGTTAACGATTACAAAGGGATTTACATCTGAATTTGTTCACACGCACACACACACACACACATACACGTTTGTTTTTGTGAAAAGTGGGTTCATCTCATAGGCGTAATGGTTTTTATACTGTACAAACTGTATATTCTATGGCCCTACAACCCTACCTAACCCTAACCCTCACAGGAAATTTTGTGCATTTTTACTTTTATCAAAAAAACTCATTCTGTATGATTTATAAGCATTTTGAAAAATGGGGACATGGGTTATGTCCTCATAAGTCACCCTCTCCTTGTAATACCTGTGTCATACCCATGTCATTATACAGAGTTGTGTCCTGATATGTCACAAAAACAAGAGCGCACACACACACACACACGCACACATATTTCATTGATTTATTTCATAAATTGCATTGACTTTTAAAATATGAGACATCAATGTTGCTTGCTTATTTGAAAACTCTTTATTTCCTATTCAAGTGATGAAGGATTTTGAAAGTCAGACTAATTAAAACTCCAATTCCAGAAAACTTGGGACATTTTGTGAAACGCCATAAAATCAAAAATATGGTATGTTTTTTGTTCATTCTCTTTAACCTTTATTTAATTGACAAAAGTACAACGTAATTTTATTTTGTAAATATGCAATATTGCAAATATTGATTTTGATGGCTGCAACATACTCCAAAAACGCTGGGACAGTTTATTACTGTGTCACATCAACTTTCCTTTTAATTACATTTAAATTGTTTGGGAATTGAGTTACTAATTGTTAAAGTTTTGCAAGCAAAATGTTCATTCCGTCTAATGCACAGTAGTCTGTGATCGTCAGTTTCTGATTCTCCTTTTCATGACTGGATATTTTCAAAAGGAGAAAGATGTAGACTGCAGGCAGGATTTGCTGGCAGTTTATGTCTCTGTACAATTTCAATATAAACCTCCATGTCAACGGTACCTTTGCAAATATGCCAGTCACTCATGCCATTTGCTCTGCTGCATCCCATTTTTCTCAGAAACTATGAAATGTAGACTCATCTGACCACAGCACACATTTGTCTTTTTGACTATGTGAGTTAAGCTCTGGCCCAGAGAACCCATCCCTGCATAATTGGTGTATAGTTTTCTCCTATAGATTCGAGGTGCATTTATTCATGCAGCAGCAGACTGTGTTAAGTGACAGCGGTTTTTCTAAGTACTCCTGAGGCCACATGGTTATATTTAACACCACAGAATGATGGTTTCGAATCAAATGCCATCTGAGGGCTCAAAGGTCATGCATACTCAGCTGAGGTTTCCTGCCATGCCCTACACAGACTTGAGAGTCTTTTCACAATTATGTGTATAGTAGTTGGTGAAATACCTCAGTTCTTTGTGATTTGGCATCGGCATTTGGCATTATTAATGACACTGCTCTCATGAATTTTGTCTCAAATAATGAGCCATAATCCAGATTTGCATGCAAAGACCCAGAATAACACCCTCACCTGTTACCAATTCACCTGCTTACTGTGATATTCTGTAATGGATATTCTATAACCTTTTCATATCCTTTCATATCCTTAATCCTTTTCTTATATTTCCAAAATACATTTAAGTTGGTCAGTGAAAATTTAGCAAATCTTTTCTGAATTAAATAAAAGTGAATGTAGGTTAACCTTGTAAGGTTATGGAAGGTTAACCCTGCCTGGTTTAAATGTTTGAATATGACTAACTAATGTTGAGAACGTTAGAAATTTAGAAAAGTAATACAAAATAATAAAATGTAATCAGTTCCATTACTTTAATAAAGTAAATGAAACAGTTACATTACTCATTACATTTTAATTAGGTTCATTTGTAATGTCTAACTTATTACATTTCCAAAGAAACCTTCCCAAAACTGAACATTAACCATAGTTATATTGATATTTTAGTTCATATCTGCTAAGAACCTAAATGTGATTGCACAATGCATAAAAATATGGTTGTGCAATGTTCAGCTTGAAAAACCACTAAGCTGTCATTTAATGTAGCTGACGTTTTCTCTTTTTGGCTGTGGTTTGTTGTCAGTGCCGGCTAATTTACTACAAACATGTCAATATGAAATGCCACTTAAGATGTTTTGAAAAAAACATCTTAAGTAGAATTAGATATATTTACACAGACTGTTTAATGCAAGGGTGGCATGAATGCACTTAAAACAAATAATATAATTTTATAAATAATGTTATGAAATTAATGTTTTCAATATAACATTTTGAACATAGGAATATGGCAACAAAAAAAATATGGGTAAAAAAATGAATTATGTTTAACTTTGAAATTAAAACTGTCAGAAGGTGGCGACAAGCCACTGTCTCAAATGAGTCATGGACTCATTTAATTCGTTCACAGGACTGATTCATTCAGAAACAAAGTGACTGATGATTTTATGAGTGGGTAATATAGCCTAACTGAATCATTCGCTTGTTCAAAATATTGATTCATTCAGAAAGTGCATGAACACCTGTATATAGAGCAAAATCAGACAATACAGTGTCTATAATGTAAGTCACTTAATATTAACTTTTTGCTTCTGAGCTGTACAAAATCAACATCACATTTACAATTTAATGTCCAGCAAAACAGCACTCTTCTTCCTCTTAAGTTGCTCAACTGTAAAAAAAAAAAAAGAGATCATACATACAAAAATCACTGTCACTGCTTGAGAAAACGGATATGTGGCATGAGAAAAAGAGAACAGAATGAGCTGAATTCATCTGTGTCCAGGGCCGGAGTGTGACTCAATAATAATAATTTTCAGCCCTGAAGTTTCATGCCTTATATTTTAGTTCAAAACTTACTATAGGCCTATTCAGATAATGTAATTAAAACCTCAGTCTATATAGGCCTATGTCTGCAATAGTAAACAATTCCCTATAGCCTTGTAATTCATTGTATTTTTGCTCATATATCTTCAACAACTGATGTTTTTTTCAAGGTTCCTCTGTCCGGGGAGTCAAAAGATAATTACGTCATCATCAGGGTATAAACATAAGCAAAAAGAGTCATTGGCCTGAGTAAATCGTACCATTATAGAATTGTGACTTCACGAGTACAGTGTAAAAGGCTAATTTAGGAGGTGAAAATACGTGTAATTTGAAAGCATAACATATGAACGTCTATGAAACATCAGTCAATAAAGCTTTTTTTTTTTTACTTAAAATTTTTAACTAAAATTTTATTGCAAACATGAATGAATGCAAATGCATATTTTTCAATTAAAGAACACTAAGAGAGTGGGGGATTTGTACTTAGGTGCAATTTTAAGAATTAAGTTATTTTTTTATGAAAAATGTAGGCCTAGTCTATTTTTTCTCTATTCAACAGCATTAACTTACAAAATTGAAAGACGTCTTCTCTTGGGTAGACTGGATGCTTTCCTGTCTTGCTGGATGTTGGGCTTTTGATCAGTGGTTTGTATTCGCCCATTTGGAAACATCAAAACGCGTCGCGGATGACCAGCCCATGCACCGGTTTACATATAGCTAGTCCACTGATTTTTGATCAAAAGTTTTGACGCAACAGAATGTTTTAATGATAGTTTCTAAGGAGCTTTGACATTTTTAGTTTGCTGTTTACCCTTATGTAAAATGGAAAACTCCTGCGAGGTCTTTTGTTGAGATATTCAACACCCCTACCACCACCCCTAAAAGAGGGAAGAAAACACACACAAACACACACACTTGAAAGGAACGCATTCGTTTGTTTTATATTCAGGTATTATGCCGTTTTCATCTTAGATATGCTTGTTGGTGGGTTAGTACACTTGAAATAATTTAGAGAAGAGCTTTGACCGGACGTAACTGTATTTAACAACTGCGCTGAACTCTTGAAGGAGTGGAACTGAAACTATTTGATTATTTTACAAACCAGCAAGTAATTCTGATGAATCTGCAAAATCATTATGGAATAAAGGAAGCAGGAAACCTCTTTCACAATGAATATTTCCTGTTTTTATAAACAGCTCTCTTGGGTCGTTGAGGCAGGGTGAAACACATCACTCGCTATCACAGTCTCTAAAGCTGCCACAATAAAGGGAACTGTGTAAGGTAAGTGGCTAAATTTTATATTGGTTAAAATATTAAATTCATAACGTATGAACTTCTGAACCCTTACTTTGTATTATCAATTCATTTATATTACTCAAAAACCCCCACACACATTTGTTTGTAGTTTCAGTTTTTTGTTTTGGCTAGTCATAATTTTAAAATGTTTTTACGTGCAGTAATTTTAAGTACTTCCACTTTCAGAATCAAGCATTTCAGCCATGAATCTGATCGTGTTGGGGATTGTGCTCCTCGGGATTTACGTCCAACAATCAGGTTGGAAATGTTTTATGACAATATTTAAATATTCGGTCATATCTAAATGAATATTAAGTAAAAATATGGCTAGCTTGCCAAACATTTTCTCAAAAACTTTTTCTACCAACTTTATCTTTATCTTTAATGAAACAAAAGAATAATACAATTTGTTTATTTATAAATGCATCCTGGTCATCTGTGCCATAACATATATCAGGCAATAAGTGTAACAAGTATTTTATTCTTTCATTCATTTGGTTTGTTTCTCAAGTTTCGCAGAAGGTGGATTGTTTTTCATCATTTACCCTGTCCAGTGGGAAATGTGGTAATCTTTTGGGTGAGGTTGGAAAAGAAGATTGTTGCTTGAACCCCAGCTATGGCTTCAAAGAAGCAGATGGCGTCTGTAGGTCCTGTGGGTAAGCTTCATTGATGTGATACTTATAATGTTCATGGCCAAAACCCTGTTTTGATAAATGTCACATTGAGCTACATTATTGTTTATTAAACAGATGATAATTTTAAGATGTGAGAACTATTTCCTAACATAGTAAACTTTTTCCATGAAGCTTATGACATGCAGACATGCCCACAATGTGCACATCTCAAAATCCAACCGTCAGCCAATGCAACCAAGTCGCCTCCCTACATTTTTTCTTTTCCTATAATCTGTTACATTCTGATGTAACAATGTTAATGGTCCTTTTTTGTGGAAACCTTTATAAATAGTTATGCATTTTTTGTGAAAAGAGCTACTGAATTAGCTGAACTGAAATAAATGAGATCAAATGCATAAAGCACATCACTTAGAAACATCTTAAATGTTGAATGTTGACCTCCAGGCGGGCAACATGGTCTGAATGGACTCCCTGGGGCGAGTGCTCAGTGAGTTGTACAGAGGGAGTCAGTCAAAGGCGACGATCGTGTCACGGAATTGGCAATTGCCCAGATCCTGAAAATCTGGGAAAGGTTCAAACTAAACCATGTGTGAAAAAAGATTGCTGCCCAGGTAAAAAGAACATTTAATTAACTGTAACATTTAAACACAGAGGTTTCTATGTCCTTTCTCATGTTTCTGTATATATATTGTTCAGTGGAAGGTGGCTTTTCAGAGTGGGGGAAGTGGCAGCTATGTTCAGTCACATGCGGCGATGGAATTAAAAAAAGACGAAGAACATGTTCTGAACCCATTCCACAATGTGGGGGCTCCTGTAGTGGTGCAGAAGAAGAAATCACCCCTTGCTCCACTGAAATAATCTGTCCGAGTAAGCATAGTTTTCTATTTTCTTTTTCTACTTACCGAAGATACTGAAAATGAAGAACATGCTCTCATTTGATGTCTAGCTCATGGTGGTTGGTCCAGTTGGGGGAGTTGGGGTCCATGTCCAGTTACTTGTTTTTATGAAGGACGCAATCCTCAAAATGAACTTCGTAAACGAACATGCACCAACCCTGTTCCATCTACCATTCCACGTGGTAATGCCTGTGAGGGCTCTGACACAGAAAGCCGCCCTTGCAGAGGTCTACCGTTCTGCCCAGGTCCGACTTTGTTTTCTTCTATAAAACAGCCAAACATACATGAGGATTTTAGAAACAAGAACTTTATTTCTCTGCTTCACAGTTGATGGAAACTGGGGCGCTTGGGCAGGTCACACACCCTGCTCTGTGACGTGTGGAGTGGGTCAACAGACTCAAAGACGGATTTGTGATTCTCCTAAACCAGCACATGGTGGAAAACAGTGTCCAGGTGAAGAGCAACAATCTGTTATCTGCATCATTCCTGTCAACTGTCCAAGTAAGTATAGTGACAGAATGCTACATTTTTCTAAAATAAAATGTATTGTTTACAATTGAAAGCTATTCTTTTTGTCTTTTTCTCTCAGTAAATGGGATGTGGAGTGAATGGGGAGAGTGGAGAGATTGTAAACCACCTTCCACTAGAAATATCATATGCAAAAACAGGGAGGGAAAACGAAGGAGGGAGAGGGACTGTCTGGATAGAAGATACGATGGAGCCCCATGTGATGGAGAGATTGTTCAACATGGCAGGTGCTATAACATAGAAGGCTGTGAAAGTGAGTGCAAACTAAAATCATAGCTGTTTGAAATTGCATTTATTTCAATTAAGAAATACATTTGGTTAAAACTTACTTTACAAAATTAAATAATTATGCTCTATATAGTATGAATATGGGTAGTATGAACAAAACTCAAACATACTACATCCACCATGTTGTTGTTGCCTTTCACAAATCCTCTTCTGTGGCTTCATGGCACAGTAAAGTGTCCATTGGATGCCCTTTTCAGAAACTCAAGAAGTAGTAGGTCAATCAGGCACTTTTTGCCTACTGTTTTTTGAATACTACAATTTTGGACATACTAACTACTCTTTGGTCGTACTGTTTTTCGCATTGGGTTGTATTATTGTATAGAAGGCATATTCAAATAGCATAAGCTACACAAATGCAAAGTACGCTAAATTTTTATTGTTTAGCATAAAAATGTGTCACACTTTGTAAATCGAGTGCTTAAAGTGTGTGCACTTCAAACACTTCAAACCATTGCAGGTGTAAGGTTTTGTAGGTGTAAAGTAACAAATAACTCTCTGACTGTGTTCAGTGGAAGGTGTCTTGTCAGAGTGGAGTGAGTGGAGTTATTGCACACCTGATTGTGGGTCAAACTCTACACAAACAAGAGAAAGAAAGTGTGTTGCTGACATCGCTATATACAGGTAGGAGAAAACCATTGCATGCTACTAACTGAAATAAGACTTTTTCTATAATAAATCATATAATTATGCAATTCAATTGCACTGTAGGTTGGTCATTGTTTCACAATCATATTAAATATTTAAATATTTGTAACATCTAGTCATAGGAAGCATACATTATTCATATTATTAAACATTATTATTGCTATTATTTATCTCCCATAGCTCCCAAGACCGCACTATGTTTGCAGGGAATCCACGTGTTAAATGTGGCGGTCTGAAAACACAAACAGAGAGAAGACCATGTAAAAATGTTCCTGAGTGCATGGATTATGATGTAATGTTATGCTCAGAGCTTATGTATATTCATCTTTACTAATTACTAATTGAAGACATTTGAATTTTAACAATATTCTTACTGTTTCCCAGTATGAATGAGCACAGAATGCAGAGTAGTTGTTGAAGACAAGAGGACCAGTTGCTGTACACAAGTACCTCACCAGCAGGTGGAAGAACCTCAGCAAGCTGTTTTCTTATCAAATATGCTACTAACAGAAAAAATACTTGGTTTGTCAGCCTTTGTTATATGGACTGGATTGATTGCTGATTAATGCACACATTTGTAAACTCTGCTTTGTTGTCACAATAAAGTATTAAAATAAAGCAATTTGATGTAGTATATGAGATCAAATAGTTAGCAAAATGTATGAGCGAATACATCATGAATTCATCTTCAAAACCACGTTTTTGTCTAATGCCGATTCACTACGGTACACCTATAATAAGTGCTTTTGTTTGGACTACTGTAACCTGGTCGGGTCGTCACTGCTGTATAGTAACAATTACCTGCATGAATCGCCATTGACAAACTTAGAGAAGTGGCCCTGGTTTTAATGTTTTTACATGGGACGCGTGCAGTTCTGTTTATTAACCACTACAGCGCCAAAAGTTAGATAGTGTTGCTTTAATCGAATGCAGAAAAGATACGAGACAGCCAGGAGTCGAACCTAGAATCTTCTGAACCGTAGTCAGATGCGTTATCTATCACACTACTGGCCCTGTGAAAAACTTGGGGGCCATGTGACCTTACTTTGTACAACGGAACTAGTTTTGTTATATTGAAGACTGATGCGACCACAGGAGGGCCTAATTGAGATTCATTTCAGAAAACTATTTTAATCTAAAACAATTATTTTTAGTGGCATAAGCCATAGAGACCTTCAAAATGTCTCACAAGAAAGAACCCTTTCTTTAGCAGTAAAATCAATAGAGAGTATAAGTGTTTTGTAACATGAATGGATATAACAAACTGCACGTGTTCCTCACTTTGAGAAAGAAATGGGCAAAGGGAAATTGTTTTCTTTGAGTTTAAGATAATGGTAGTTATTTGAATGGAATGCTTCGAACTGGAATCATGGCTGAATATCCCGGGATGTTCACTTCACAGGCCACTTATGCTCCAACAGAACAAATGTCTGAAGCAATAAGACAAACTGTTGAATTATACAGTCTTTTACCCGTTGCGTTGTGTTGCATCGCGCCGCGTAAACATAAAACGATGCATTTGTGATCGGAGAAAAGAAAAACAACAAGAGCTACTGTACACTACTTTAAAACTCGCGTTTGAATCATCAGTCTTAAATCCTTAAATATTTCAATGTACTTACAGGCTGTGAGTCAGAACAGCCGACATTGTAGTCTTCTCTCCCAGGATCAGGAAATAGTATTCCATAAAACGGCTGCGCTCATCTGAATATTTGGGTTGAATTGTTCTGGAACAGTGTTATAATTACAGCTTAACCACTGGTTTCTAGTTGTGTCCTCTTTTGGAAGACCAAACTAAGTAGTTTCGCATTCACAAGGAAACACACAGCGTCACAGCCGGTGGCAACATCATCCAACCAATGATGCTTCAAAGACCTGACATTTTGCTTGGCATTTTAAACACAATATATTGCAAATCTCCAAAAAAAAAAAAAAAAAAAAAGCAAAAAAAAAAAGCTAAAATGGCCTATGGTGTTACAAGAGGCAACATAATAGTAACAACACCATAATAAATTCATAAATAAATAAAAACTTTTCATAATTTTATTTTGAAAATATCTTCATGCCTAAGCAGGATTCTAATGACTACCACATCAAGACGCATATCCATATCCACTTATGTCAATTAGTCAGGAAAGCAAAAGCTTTCTCTTGGTAATCATCACTTATCCGAGTGACTATATTTCAAACTCTTAAAAACCAGCTCGACCAGCCAGTTGGGAGTCTGTTGCTGCTCCGAGACGCTCTACCATCTTAGACCAGCTGGAAACCAGCTACCATGTTCCAAAAAAACTGATTAAGAAGCATTTCCAGCAGGAATTGCATTAAAATCTTTGTGTGTGCAAAGAAAGATCACTGATCAATTAATATTCTGTGAATTTATTGTATAAATAGGAGTATTGCAAGTCTCTCCATAGGTGTGTGTAAAATACTATCATACAGAACCAAACCAAAATTAGAGAAACAAACATACATGTATAGACAACGCTGACAAACTGGACTCATCACTGTTACACTTTCCAGGAAAATCACTTTTTAGTCCATGTGCAGAGGTCTATCATTTTAGCACTTAGAAAAAGAGAAAAGAACACATGGACGGATCGCATAAGTTTGTTTTTACATTCAATCTTGATTTCAGGTATTATGCCATTTTTATCAATAATGTTATATGCTTGTGGATGGGTTAGTACACTTGAAGGAATTTCGAGAATAGCTTTGACCAGACGTAACTGTGCTCAACATGTGCTGAACACCTGAAGGATTGGGAATGAAACTATTTGATTATTTTACAAACCAGCAAGCAATTCTGATGAATCTGCAAAATCATTATGGAATAAAGGAAGCAGGAAACCTCTTTCACAATGAAAATTTCCTGTTTTTATAAACAGCTCTCTTGGGTCGTTGAGACAGGGTGAAACACATCACTCGCTATCACAGTCTCTAAAGCTGCCACAATAAAGGGAACTGTGTAAGGTAAAACAGTTTTTGTTTTGGCTAGTCATAATTTTAAAAAGTACTTCCACTTTCAGAATCAAGCATTTCTGTCACCGATTCAGCCATGAATCTGATCGTGTTGGGGATTGTGCTCTTCGGGATTTACGTCCAACAATCAGGTTTTAAATGTTTTATGACAATATATAATTATTTGGTCATATCTAAATGAATATTAAGCAAAAAATATGGCTAGCTTACAAAACATTTTCTCAAAAACTTTTTCTACCAACTTTATCTTTATCTTTAATGAAACAAAAGAATAATACAATTAGTTTATTTATAAATGCATCCTGGTCATCTGTGCCATAACATATGTCAGGCAATAAGTGTAACAAGTATTTTATTCTTTCATTCATTTGGTTTGTTTCTCAAGTTTTGCAAAAGGTGGAGTGTTTTTCATCATTTAGCCTGTCCAGTGGGAAATGTGGTAATCTTTTGGGTGAGGTTGGAAAAGAAGATTGTTGCTTGAACCCCAGCTATGGCTTCAAAGAAGCAGATGGCGTCTGTAGGTCCTGTGGGTAAGCTTCATTGATGTGATACTTATAATGTTCATGGCCGAAACCCTGTTATGATAAATGTCACATTGAGCTACATTATTGTTTATTAAACAGATGATAATTTTAAGATGTGAGAACTATTTCCTAACATAGTAAACTTTTTCCATGAAGCTTATGACATGAAGACATGCCCACAATGTGCACATCTCAAAATCCAACCGTCAGCCAATGCAACCAAGTCACCTCCCTACATTTTTTCTTTTCCTATAATCTGTTAGATTCTGATGTACATCACAATATGGCAGAGATGGTCTGTTGCTACTATGTTAAATCACAACTTTAAAATAATGCACTGTTAATGGTCCTTTTTGTGGAAAGCTATATAAATAGTAATGCAACATGGTCTGAATGGACTCCCTGGGGCGAGTGCTCAGTGAGTTGTACAGAGGGAGTCAGTCAAAGGCGACGATCGTGTCACGGAATTGGCAATTGCCCAGATCCTGAAAATCTGGGAAAGGTTCAAACTAAACCATGTGTGAAAAAAGATTGCTGCCCAGGTAAAAAGAACATTTAATTAACTGTAACATTTAAACACAGAGGTTTCTATGTCCTTTCTCATGTTTCTGTATATATATTGTTCAGTGGAAGGTGGCTGGTCAGAGTGGGGGAAGTGGCAGCTATGTTCAGTCACATGCGGCGATGGAATTAAAAAAAGACGAAGAACATGTTCTGAACCCATTCCACAATGTGGGGGCTCCTGTAGTGGTGCAGATGAAGAAATCACCCCTTGCTCCACTGAAATAATCTGTCCGAGTAAGCATAGTTTTCTATTTTTACTCACTGAAGATACTGAAAATGAAGAACATGCTCTCATTTGATGTCTAGCTCATGGTGGTTGGTCCAGTTGGGGGAGTTGGGGTCCATGTCCAGTTACTTGTTTTTATGAAGGACGCAATCCTCAAAAAGAATTTCACCAACCCTGTTCCATCTACCATTCCACGTGGCAATGCCTGTGAGGGCTCTGACACAGACAGCCGCCCTTGCAGCGGTCTACCGTTCTGCCCAGGTCCGACATTGTTTTTTTCTATAAAACAGCCAAACATACAAGAGGATTTTAGTAACAAGAACTTTATTTTTCTGCTTCACAGTTGATGGAAACTGGGGCGCTTGGGCAGGTCACACACCCTGCTCTGTGACGTGTGGAGTGGGTCAACAGACTCAAAGACGGATTTGTGATTCTCCTAAACCAGCACATGGTGGAAAACAGTGTCCAGGTGAAGAGCAACAAACTGGTATCTGCATCATTTCTGTCAACTGTCCAAGTAAGTATAGTGACAGAATGCAAAATGTATGCAAAATGTATGCAAAAAAAAAAATATTTTTTAAAATTTAACACTTTTCTTTTTGTCTTTTTCTCTCAGTAAATGGGAAGTGGAGTGAATGGGGAGAGTGGAGTAATTGTAAATCACCTTTCGGTAAAAATATCACATGCACAGAAAAGGAGGGAAAACGAAAGAGAGAGAGGGATTGTGTTGATAGAAAATACAAAGGAGCCGCATGTGTTGGAGAGATTGTTGAACATGACAAGTGCTTTAACATTGAAAGATGTGAAAGTGAGTGCAAAGAAAAGAATTACAGAATACACGAGACAGGAAATTTGAACCCTGATCGGTTTGAACGGCAATACATTTGGTTAAAAACTTACTTAACAAAATTAAAAAAAAACTATGCTCTATATAGTGTGAATATGGGTAGTATGAACAAAACTCAAACATACTACATCCACCATGTTGTTGTTGCCTTTCACAAATCCTCTTCTGTGGCTTCATGGCACAGTAAATTGTCCATTGGATGCCCTTTTCTTTTTGCCTATACTGTTTTTTGAATACAATGATTTTGGATATACTTGCCATAGTGTTTTTCACATTGTTGTATTATTGTATAGTAATGTAGGCATATTCAAACACAGCATAAGCTACACAAATGCAAAGCACGCCCGTTTTATTGTTTAGCATCAAAATGTGTCACATTTTGTAAATCGAGTGCTTAACATTTGTGCAAACAAATTGTGAATGATGATGTTAAAGATCGGTTGTTCCTAGTTTCAGACTAAATGAGGATTTTTCAAACCATTGCAGGTGTAAGGTTTTGTAGGTGTAAAGTAACAAATAACTCTCTGACTGTGTTCAGTGGAAGGTGTCTTGTCAGAGTGGAGTGAGTGGAGTAATTGCACACCAGATTGTGGACCAAACTCTACAAAAATAAGAGAAATAAAGTGTGTTGCTAACATCACTTTATACAGGTAGGAGAAACTCATTTCATGCTACTAACTGAAATAAGACTTTGTCTATAAATCATATAGTTATGCAATTAAATTGCATTGTTTCACAATCATTTTAAATTCTCTTTGGCTTTTTTTTAATCTCCCATAGCTCCCAAGACCGCACTAAGTTTGTAGGGAATCCACATGTTAAATGTGACGGTCTGAAAGAACAAACAGAGAGAAGACCATGTAAAAATGTTCCTGAGTGCATGGATAACAATGTAATGTTATGCTCAGATCTTATGTATATTCATCTTTACAAATTAAAGTGAATACATTTGAATTTTAACAATATTCTTACTGTTTCCCAGTATGAATGAGCACAGAATGCAGAGTAGTTGTTGAAGACAAGAGGACCAGTTGCTGTACACAAGTACCTCACCAGCAGGTGGAAGAACCCTAGCAAGATGTTCTCTTATCAAATATGCTACTAACAGAAAAATACTTGGTTTGTCAGCCTATATGAGATAAAATAAAGTTTGCAAAATGTTTATAATGACCGAGTACATAATGAATTCATCTTTAAAACCACGTTTTTGTATTATCACAAATCACCACGGAACACTAATAATAAGTGCTTTTGTTTGGACTATTGTAGCCTGGGCAGGTAGTCACTGCTGTGGAGTAACAATTACCTTCGTGAATCGCCATAGACAAACTAAGAGAAGTGGCCTCGGTTTTAATTTTTTTTAACATGGGACGCGTGCAGTTCTGTTTATTAACCGCTACAGCGCCAAAAGTTACAAAGTGGTGCTTTAATCAAATGCAGAAAAGATACGAGCCAGCCAGGAGTCGAACCTAGAATCTTCTGATCCGTAGTCAGACGCGTTATCCATTGCGCCACTGGCCCTATGAAAGTGTGCGTAGGGGGCACGTGACCTTACGTTGTATTCCGGAACCAGTTTTGTCATTTCGAAGACTGCAGCGGCCTCCTGCGGTCGAGTTTAATGGCTTCTTTGAGATTGCCTCATTTCAGAAAAGTAACAATTACACGCCGAAAAAAAATAAATAAACAAAGGAATCATAATAATGTATTCCTCACAAAAATAACCAATTTTATAATGGCTACTTTGGTGAAATTAGACACCATCGATAATATCTGCAGCCAGTCGACAAATACGACCACATGAGGGCGCAGAAGTCTTCGAAATAAGAAACACAGCTTTAAACTGTAAACGTCATGATCGTGTGAACAAGCCTTTCGTTCAATTCATTAAAATGTTTTATAGAGCCATTATTAAGATTACAAGCTGTAATCATCGCCTACCTATGTCTGCCTAACTGATTACATAGCGTTAACTAGGGGTCTTACAGCTGAGCTCAGTTGG
The DNA here is from genome assembly GCF_003368295.1 of Carassius auratus. NCBI lineage: Eukaryota > Metazoa > Chordata > Actinopteri > Cypriniformes > Cyprinidae > Carassius > Carassius auratus. The sequence goes on along the minus strand of NW_020525031.1, from coordinate 788,659 downwards.
GAGAGCATTATTAAACTGAAGACCTAAAGGTCCCTGGTCCCATACATAGGGTCCCGTACCGGATTTCGGCATTTTAATCTAAAACAATTATTTTTAGTGGCATAAGCCATAGATACCTTTAAAAAGTCTCACAAGAAAGGACCGTTTCTTTAGCAGTAAAATTAATAGAGAGTTAAAGTGTTTTGTAACATGAATGGAGATAACTAACAAACTGCACGTGTTCCTCATATTGTGAAACAAACAGGCAAAGGGAAATATATATATTTTTTAAGATGACTGTAGTTGGTTTATTGTGCCACAATTTAAATTACACATAAGAAATGGAAATTAGCCCAATTAATAAGTACATCATATGTTTATGTTACAGATATACATTTGAATGGAACACATACTTCTGCAACGCTTCGAACTGGAATCAAGGCTGAATATCCCGGGATGTTCACTTCACAGGCCACTTATGATGGGAGAAAAGACAAACAACAAGAGCTACTGTACACTACTTTAAAACTCGCGTTTGAATCATCAGTCTTAAATCCTTAAATATTTCAATGTACTTACAGGCTGTGAGTCAGAACAGCCGACATTGTAGTCTTCTCTCCCAGGATCAGGAAGTAGTATTCCATAAAACGGCTGCGCTCATCTTAATATTTGGGTTGAATTGTTCTGGAACAGTGTTATAATTACAGCTTAACCACTGGATTCTAGTTGTGTCCTCTTTGGGTAGACCAAACAAAGTAGTTTCGCATTCACAAGGAAACACACAGCTTCTCCATGACATGGCGCTGGTGGCAACAGCGAAAATTTTTTGATACAAACAATAATGCTTCCAAGACTATCCAAGGCCAATGATGTTACAAGAAGCAACATAATAACACCATAATAAATAAATAAAAACTAAAATGTAATGCCTAAGCAGGTATCTTATGACTACCACATCAAGACGCATATCCATATCCACTTATGTCAATTAGTCAGGAAAGCAAAAGCTTTCTCTTGGTAATCATCACTTATCCGAGTGACTATATTTCAAACTCTTAAAAACCAGCTCGACCAGCCAGTTGGGAGTCTGTTGCTGCTCCGAGACGCTCTACCATCTTAGACCAGCTGGAAACCAGCTACCATGTTCCAAAAAAACTGATTAAGAAGCATTTCCAGCAGGAATTGCATTAAAATCTTTGTGTGTGCAAAGAAAGATCACTATAATCAATTAATATTCTGTGAATTTATTTTATAAATAGGAGTATTGCAAGTCTCTCCATAGGTTTGTGTAAAATACTATCATACAGAACCAAACTAAAATTAGAGAAACAAACATACATGTATAGACAACGCTGACAAACTGGACTCACCACTGTTACACTTTTCAGGAAAATCACCTTTTAGTCCATGTGCAGAGGTCTATCATTTTAGCACTTAGAAAAAGAGAAAAGAACACTTGCTATTAAGACAAAGAATGAGTCTCCAACTAAATGCAGTCTGCTAAAGGCATTAAACACTTGTGTAATACTCTGAGATGTGTGTGTATACATGTATATATATATATATTTTTTTTTTTAACAGCAGTGATACTTCATTGTTACATCTGGATGATAAAGATGATAAAGTGGTAATGAATGAACAGACAAGCCTTTGGTGAAAGAATGAAGGCTGAAATGATGAAAATTAAACTTATAAGCAAGAGAGAGAAAAATGCCTAATTCAGTGAAACGAGGCACTTCTCCAACAAAGGCAAGGATAAGTGAAACCAAATTACCAGCCATTCTCCTTGTTCATCTTAGTAGGAGTGCTGCTTTACCAAATCATCCACTGCACGAGTTACAGCTGAAAGGTCAAAAAGCAGAGGATTTCTACTGGTAGTTCAGAGATCGATTCAAGATTGGGGCTGAGTGTACCTATTCTACAACAGAAGGTTTCACATTGACGGGATACTGGATAAAACATCAGCACCATCTCAGGCCAGATGTTTCATATTACCAAATGTCAAGGCTTAAGGCTCTTAAAAAGCATAAATAACAAATATCTGGAATAACAAATACACCTTTGCTGCTGGCAATGTCAAACAAATTCATAATAAATTTCAGGGAGCATCTCAAAATCTTTACTTGAGTAAATGTTCACTTCCCTACAACAAATGACATCCTTTTTACCGAAATAAAGATTGCACACATTTTGCATAAATAACAGTATAATCTTGTTGCTTTGTTTTAGGTAAGTTAGATTACTATAACATGTTTTATATGTCCGTAATGTGCCTTTCAAAAGTGTTATTTACAAAGTGAAATGAGACTCAAACTGGCCTGCCCTTTCAAAGGACAATCAATAAAGTGCAATAAAAAAGATACAGTACAATAAAAGGGACTTGACTTGATGGACAGGGAGAAAATCATGAGATGAGAAAGTCACTAAGCTTTGGTTGTTGATATAAAACAACACAAGTCTCATTAAGCATGTGTAAAGCACAAAGTTGTGCTGTGACTGCAACTGTGGTCAACAGCTGGTTTCTCGAGATAATCTACTACTGCACAGGATCAGGAATCAGATGGAGAGAGGGCAACAGGAGTTGTTGGAGAGGGAATGGTATTGGCTAGATTATATGTTGAATTCGATAAGGTACCCTGAGAGGGCTGTACATTGAGGAAAGGAGGTCTAGTGGTGGGTGTCTGGGGGGATGTTGCTGCTGTGGTTGGGGAGTCCAAGCTGACTTCATCCCCTTCCTCCGAGTCCCATACCTCACTCTGCAGGTAGTCTGCAAAGAGGGCTTTAGCTCGGTGCAGAATACGCCCAAGGTTGTGGCGACGGACCAGGCGGTCAAAGTGCATGGCCAGCTCATTGTAATCCAGGCTGTTTTTGACAATGTGGTCACGATGTTCCAGCAGGATAGACAGGCAAAGGAAAAGCATGAAGGGATTCCCTTTCCCAAACTCTTGAGGAGGAGGAAGCGAGCAGGGTTTCATTCCTCCTCCTTCTGGTTTGTTTGTGTTTGGAGAGGTTATGACAGAGGCGGTGGGCCTGCATGGTGAGGGAAGATTGCTGTAAAACGCTTTGGGCAGAGATGGGGATTTGCCGAAGGATAAAACCGGAGAAGAGAGACGCGAACGATTGTAACTCTGCGATGGAGACGCCAGGAAAGATTTCCCTGGGACCACTGATGGGGACTGAGCCTCAGTTTGTGAGGACGTGAACCCCCCAGGAGGTTTATCAGGAGACACCGCTTTGTCCCCACTAGAGGAAGAGGTTGTGCATTTTGAAAGGTCATCGGGAGATGCCGTTCTCCAGCTAGATGGAGAATTAGATGCTTCCGGTGAATGATTAGAGCTACTCTTCCAATTTGGTAGGCCGGAAGGAAGAGATGATGCTGGGGAAGCAGCTTGACCATTGGGAGAGTCTCTTTGTCCTGGAGAAGAAGGCGTAAGATTACCGATGAGAGGTTCCTGCTCTCCAGGGTCATCCTCACTTTCCTCTGTGGACTGGCGGACAGAGAATGGCAACGTGGAGTGTGCAGACTGAAACTGTACTGGAGATAATGTAGGATCAGAGCAATCGTTTTCATTGATATCAAAGCTGTCCTCACTTCGGCCACTATAGTACTTGAATTCCCCAAAACTTGCCTGTTTCTCAAAGGAGGGCACTGGAGCTGTGACATCATTCTTGACCATGTCATCTACACCGAACTCTCCTTCACCTTCCTTCCGAGGCCTCTTCTCCTCCTCCTCTACGATGAGGCTACGTCCCCCATCTGCCTCCTCTCGGGATGGTCTTAGCATGTGACGTCTCCTCTGCCTTTCCTTCTGCTTCTCTTCCATCTCCTCCATGTCCACATTCTGATGGACATTCTGTGAGCCACTGGACTGATCTGGCTCATGTGGTAGCCCCTGAAGCTCCACCTCTGTCTCAGGTGGATCAGGTGGCAAGGAGCTCCAGGTGACCTCAAGCATTCTCAGAGCATCATCAAAAGCGAATTCACGCTTCAGCTCCAAAAGCAGCCAGCGGTAACAGAAAAACAGATCGTCTGCACCTTTTGAGACTAGGTAGGCATAAAACTCAGGGTCTGAATACTGCAGTAGCAACTTCAGATGCTGGAACTTAATGGACATAAGTTGTCCGTCAGGGCGAAAGTTGCCCTCAAGACGTTTCATAATGCCACAGAAGCAGATAAAGGCATGAGCTTCGTTGTCCATGACAGCTAGAATTGGCGAGGCAATGTCGCTCATGCCTTGGCAATAAGACACCTGTAAAAGCAAACAAGGACAGTTTATTTCCCACAGAGGTACAGGCATATCTTAGTGTTATCAAATGGGACTACTGTGTGTTTACCTGTGGGTGTGTAATAGCAAAGGTGGTGAGAATGTCTGTCAAGGCGGTTAGATGTGGGCTGTCCTCTGATCCTGCATAGTAAGGATGTGCTCTGTCTGTTCGAAGAACATCTTTCAGAACGTTTCCCCTGATGAACTCCAGGTCCTCTGTGCTGACCCGTTCTGTCCATTCGCTCTTGAGCTGGTCGTACTCTCTTGTTTTCCTCTTCATGTAGTCCATTCTCTCTTGTCCTGTGAGACCATCTGGGTACACATTAAGGAGGTATCGCCAAACAACCTGTCAAAAAAATACAAAGGAAACATTAAGGTAAAAATAGGATTGCTTGCCACATCATATTCTTTAGAAAGCATTTTTAAATATGTTAATATATGTAATAGATTTAAAATATACATTTCTAATTTAGATTTATTTAAAAAAATAATAATAAAAATATATAAATAAATATATCTGTGTGTGTGTGTGTGACCCTGGATCACACTAACATTCTTAAGTTGCTGGGGTATATTTTAAGCAATAAATATACACTGAAAAAAAAAAAAAAAAAAATATATATATATATATATATATATATATATATATATATATATATATATATATATATATATATATATATATATATATATATATATATATATATATAATATTTCAAATTTTTGTATTTCGGCCAAATATTGTCAGATGTAATAAACAATAAATCAATGGAAAACTTAATTATTCAGCTTTCAGATTATATTTTAGTGCTGTCAAACAATTAATCACAATTAATCGCATCCAAAATAAAAAAATTGTTTACATAATATATGTATGTGTACTGTGTGTGTGTATATATATATATATATATATATATATATATATATATATATATTAAATACTAAATACACGTAGATACAGTAAATATTTCCAGAATATTTACATGTATATATTTATTAATATGTTTGTGAATATATTTATATATTTTCTATAAATATGTTCAACATATAAACATAACGTTTTTCTTAAATATATACATGCATTTGTTTGTATTTTTATTTATTTACATCATAATTATACACAGATATATTATGTGAAAAAAAGTTGATTTTGGATGCGATTAATCATTTGACGGCACTAATATATATATATATATATATATATATATATATACACACACACATAAATATTATATATATATATATATATATATATATATATATATATATATATATATATATATATATATATATTAGGGCTGTCAAAAATAGCGCGTTAACGGCGTTAATTAGTTGTTTGTCGTTAATTACGTCAAATTTTTTAACGCATTTCACGCATGCGCAGTGTGACAAATTACTCAGGTTAGGAAAGTCTCGTCGATCTCTGAATTCTCAAGATAGTAAAAAACAGCGGCGAGCGCCGCGACGAAAACACAGAAGAAGCTTAAGGTTTTATCCCAGTTACTCTCAAATACATTCATGCCAAGCTCGAAAAACAGAGATGACTTTGGTAGTTGATACGCTGGAGCTTCTTTTTCCTGTTATAGCAGTGATCCTCAAATCTGGCTCGCGAGTTTCCTGCAGAGTTTAGCGCAGACTCCAATTAAGCACACCTGCCTGTGATTTACTAATGATCCTAAAGACACTGATTAGCAAATAGTGATGGCCGATTCGTGAACGAATCGTTCAATTTAACCGGTTCTTCTTAGTGAACCGGTTGAACCAGTTCACCAAATCGAACTGAATCGTTTGAAACGGTTCACGTCTCCAATAAGCATAAATCCACAAATTACTTAAGCTGTTAACTTTTTTAACGTGACTGACACTCCCTCTGAGTCAGAATAAACCAATATCCCGGGGTAATCCATTTACTCAAACAGTACACTGAATGAAATGCTGTGAAGACCGAACTGAAGATGAACACCGAGCCGAGCCAGATAATGAACAAACACGCCCACTGCTGGAGCAGTTCTCGTTCTCGAGTCAAGAACCGGTTGCTTCGGTGTTCGGATCACCAGTACACTCAACCGAGAATCGTTTCTGTCGGACGCGTCCGATTAGAGAACCGATTAGCTGATTCTCGTTCTCGAGTCAAGAACCGGTTGCTTCGGTTTTCGGATCACCAGTACACTCAACCGAGAATCGTTTCTGTCGGACGCGTCCGAATTGAGAACCGATGAACTGATGATACTGCGCATGCGTGTAATTTTGTAAGTATTTTGTTAAACATCGGAAAGTGTGATAAAGTAACTATATTTTATTTTGATTTTTTTTTAAATTATTTTTTTTAGATTAATGTTTCCAATCTGTATATTGTATATAATGTATAGGCCAAATGGGTTTTCAGGGAAGTTGGACAATAATTAAGACTAAAGACTCTTATGTTTAATAGGAATAAGGGATGATTTATGAGATATCTGTACTGTATTTATAGTTAATGATGACATTCACAAATTGAGTTTGTAGTAAACAGAACATGAACACGAGTAGAGCAGCTGATGACACTGAACTGCAGCACGTGCCGGTTAGAGCGATTCTCGTTCTCGAGTCAAGAACCGGTTGCATCGGTTTTCGGATCATCAGTACACTCAACCGAGAATCGTTTCTGTCGGACGCGTCCGAATTGAGAACCGATGAACTGATGATACTGCGCATGCGCGATTCAGCGTGAAGCCAACTGACTCACAGCATGTCTCTGAACCGAAGGGATTCTTTTGGTGATTGATTCTCATTCTGTACTAGTAATGTTATGAGCGCGGGTATTTCGAGGGCTTGGATGAAGGGCAATCTGGCGAAACGTAAGTTAATTTAATAACAAATACATCGCAATGGATTATGTTTAGTAAGTGGATCATGGTTTCTGCACTGATGACACCTAATTTATTTACTTTATATCTTCAAGACTTAAATCCTCATATGCACATTATTGCTGTTACTGTATTTAGGTGTTGTTGCAAAACTCAAATGTAAACTTTTCATGATTATGAGGTTTTAACTGACTAAAGTTATGATTACTGACTTTATATATTTGAATGTTTGATAGACGTGACGCCATTACGTCATCGCCAATGACGTCATTACGTCGAGCGTGAAAGAACCGATGAACCGGTTTTTTCAACCGGTTTATTGAATCGAACCGTCCGAAAGAACCGGTTCGCGGAAAAGAATCGAACTTCCCATCACTATTAGCAAACTCATGCGTGTTTGATTAGGGTTAGAGCTAAACTTCGCAGGAAAGTGGATCTCGCGAGCCAGATTTGAGGATCACTGTGTTTCACACTGCGCATGCGCAGAACGCCTACATGCAATGCAGCGAAAATTACAGCTGTTTGGAAAAGCATATGCATTTTTACTTGGTTTTACTGGCACTTGAAGCCTTCAGAACGTGAAAATATCGATCCTAAAGTATTGTGGCACAGCAAATGAACACCTCCCAAAAACAAGAGTGCCCAGAGTGCTGCTTATGTGATTGTGGCGCATGTTTTTGTTTCTGAGTTCATTCTTTCGAGTTTCTCTATCCATAATTTCATAGATATGTGGCTATATTTAACCACTGGTTCACCTGAAACTCTTACACTATCTGTAGTTAAATGGCATGGTTTGATATAGTGCTCAGGTAAATTTGATCTAAGTAAATGTTAAACTTTTGAAATTCAGAAAAAAAAGAACCACATGATGAAACAATACATGAAAATTATGTATCTGTGTCCTGTTATTTATCTTTTGGTATGCATTTCAGAAAAAAAATGGTTAGGATTCAGGTGTAGTGGCAAATAGTGATGAATCATGATTAATCCACTGAAAATTCTGATTAATTTGATTAAAAATTTTAATTATTTGACAGCCCTAATATATATATATATATATATATATATATATATATATATATATATATATATATATATATATATATATATATATATATAAATAAATAAAATAAACTATAATATTTTGTATTCAGAGATTAGCAAATTAGATATAGAAAGTAATATACTACCCTCTAACGGCAGATTAGTTAAAAACTGTCAAATCAGTCTGGTTACCTTGCGTAAGGATGGCTCAACCCCACCATGGTATATACGAAGTCTAAGGTCCTCTGGTCGGGTCAGTTGACCTTGGCTGTTCAGGTAACTGTGGAACTCAGCATCATTTAAGGGAGGCTTGAATGGTTTCACCTCCTCCCCATAGGACCAACTCAAGGCCTGCTGCACACGCGATAGAGTGCGACCCACCTGAATTGATGAGCAACATACAAAGTAAACTCAAGAATGTGTACTATTTATATGGATTTCTAACTAAATTTATGGTATTAGGTGGAATAGAGGCAGAAAGAATCATTCATATATTCCAATATCGCCTTCAAGGACTCCTAAAATATATAATGACTTCAATTGTTTAAGGCTAAATGCCATTAATTATAGTATAAAGGCAGTAGACTGTGAACCTGACTGACTGCAGCAGACACTGGCTGGTAAAACAGCTGGCTAACAAGGTGAAGAACATAAGTAACCTGGGAGAGCAGCGACTGTGTGAAAGGAAGTGCGGCAGATGCCAACGACCTCTTCTCTCCCTGCAGCTGGTCTGAGCCAATCACATCCTTAGGACTGATTATGTCCCAGTCCTCCAAAACAGGACCTTAGGAAGTACATGGGGGTAAACATGAAAGCATTAAAAAAGTATTCAAGACTGGATTAGTTATTAACATGTAAATGCATAATGTTTGTAAAATAATTATTCTACCCAATAAAGATGCAATGTAGACTCTACAAAACAACAAACACACTGGAAAAATGTACATATTCCCAGGAAAATACACAACCATTTGAACTAAACGACAACTACCCCCAAAAAAATTCAAATTAGGCAGTTTAAAAGTAAATAATGTTATAAGGATCCACTGATTTTGACATAGATTTAATACCCGGCAAACAGAAGGATATGGAGTTCACTCACTGTCCTCTGATGGTCTGATGTCCATCTTGAGTTGGAGAAAGGGCTTTGCAGCACTGACAAATGCTGCATCTAAATCCCAGTCAGACAGCAGAGACACGTAGACCTCCACACCTCCTTGGTCACGGGACAGGTAACTTATCCCAAAGTTGCGTTTTCTACAGAGAACCAAGGAAATAAATACTGCATCTTTATTTGCTGCAGTTCATTTCCCTGTCATTGCTATTAAACAATCATAAAAATAGGGTTACAACTGTTTTTTACAACAGATGTAAATGACAATTAGCACAGTACAAATATATTCCACAATTTCTCACTCACCCATTCAGCTCAAATGCTCGTATCAAGATATGCTGCAACACCTCCAGTGAGGTTATTTGAGGATCAACAGCAAAGGAGCGAAACTCCGGCGGTAACACCCCTTCACACTTCTGCAAACAGACAGATTTGATTTAAAAAGTTTTAGAAAACAAAGACAAGTGGAAAAATGCCTATTTTACATAACCCTACTTGGTCAATTATTCTGAAAGGCTAATCACTCCATCCTCTGAAATGCAAATTACCTAATCAGGTGACACATTTATTCAGGTGGATTTACTGCCTGTTGAGTCTCTGTTGATGTTGCAACCAAGCATGGGAAACAGACTCTGGCTGTAAAGATTACTTTGAACTTTACCAACACATGCTAAAACACCTGCAAAACACAGCACTACAAGGTCATCTGTCCCAAGCAGAGCACACATCTGTCAAGGTTCACACTGGACTGAAATGTATTTATTGTTCAAAACCTTGTGATTTTGGTATCATTTGTTACTGATGCTTGGGTGCTGGGAAAAAAAAACAAGATATAAAACTTATTCAAGGAGTAATTTAAAAAGTATCAAAATGTTTAGAAATATTTCACATACTCATGTGTAGGTGCAGCTCCAGCTTTTTTCTCCCTTGCCAAAATGTGGTTCAATTGTTATTTCAGTATTTCTTATTTACTATCATAGCATTTATTAATATAGTAAATTATTTTCAAGCATTCACACAGTCAGACACAGAACATCTTGAAAATGCTGGCATAACCATAATTTACATTTCATATATATATATATATATATATATATATATATATAATAGCATTTTGTTGGTCATTTTCCTGAAAATTATAAAAAATATATATATATATTTATTTACAAGCTGTGTAACCGAGTTGACATAAAAATTAGTCTCATGGCAGTGTAGTTTACTGATTAATCAAAAGTTCACTGTAATTAAACTAAAATTAAGAGACCCAACGTTTTGTCCGAAGAGAAAATGGGCAAACATGTTAAGTGCCATTTATGATTTATCATTCATGGCGGATCTATTAGGCCTGGATCTGAAATTATACTTACATGGTTTTCAAAAAGCAGATACACTGCTGTTCGTATTCATTAAAGCAGTCTGAACATCTGAGAAACGACTGAAAAACAAGCTAGGGAGTTCATGGCAGGTTGATGATCATGTGACACTTGAGAGCAGACATGACTCACTATCAGGTCAGCGGTACATGAGAGTTTTTTCTTTACGACGTGGCTTCACAAATAAATATACATACAGTATTACTATGGTTATAGCAGTACAGAATGATAACGACCAATTTGTATATGATCAACGTATATATGTCGAAAAACTACAACAAAATCATCTAAAACATATATTCATTTTAACAACAAATAATTATATTTCTACAAAAAGTATGTCACATAAGTATTAAAGCAGTACAATTATTACACAACTTCAAAGAATGCACGTATGCCCTTTAAACGAATGATTAATACGATCACGATTTGTAAACAACAAAGATGCCAGCGAATCAAGCAATGCACATGAAGAGCAGCTCCACGTCACGGACACGGACACCAGACACTGTCTCCTGGTCTGCTGTGTCTCTCTCTCTCTCTGTGTGTGTGTGTGTGTGATTGGGGTTTGTAACGTTACCTGCCGCTCGGTCCCCACAATTTCTCACCTTGACCTGAACACGAACTACCCCCCTCTCCTCCTCGGAAGACATGGTGGGTAGTCCGCGTTGGGCGTCCCGTTCAGAGATGCGTTGTGGTCATCCGGTAAAAAAATGAAAGTAAAATAACAATGGATGCGGGAACCCGTTTGCCCCTCTCTTACTGCTCGCAGGTTCAATGAAAACTCCGGTAATAAGAGACCGAAAAACAACCAATATCCTGCTGACACGTCATAATAAAAGTCCCGGTGTAAGACAGAAAAAGGCATTCGCGTCTTAAAACGTATTTTAATGACGGTTTGCGTATGATTGACTCAGGGAATCAGTGTTTCGTCTATATTATTCGTCTAATATCACACATGACGTAAGTAAGAGGGCATTACGTTTGCTACAAGACATCGGCCAGTTTTAAACAACAGGATATGACGCCACACTTGCATTACATCATTGGATTCATCAGGGAATGTGTGATCCATGTGCAACAAAAAAAAAACCCTACGATGATTTATGGTCAGACAGATGCAGTCATTTAGGTCATATTTATAGGCATATTTTAAAATTAGTATTACATTCAACGATGACATATAGTATAAAGCTATATAATAATTAATTAAATATTCCGAAGCATTTTTGAAAACAAATATAACTACACAAAGGTCTATGTATGAAATACACCATGAAGCAGTAGTATGTATTTTATCAAACATAGCAAATAAAAACACACGCCTCACCATTTGCGAATGCCGTGACCCGGATTCGAACCGGGGTTGCTGCGGCCACAACGCAGAGTACTAACCACTATACGATCACGGCGCGCTACTTGGCAGCTGCCTGCAAGGGGCGGATTTAGACCATGTAATCAAACTGAAAATGTGTCAGTTTGTATAGCAGTATGTACGAGTATATGCTACTCGGCAGCTCGTTGATTAATTTGTGCATTAATATTTCCAATCTCATAAGTAAATAAGCCTGCATATACACAGAAAACTGTTATTGTGGCAATATTGCTGTTTTACTATGTTTTTGATTGATTAAATTGGTAATCAACTTTCAAGATTTAGAATTTGTGGGTTATGTTTCATCACTTAAATGTATAAGGACCAACACAACATAATGCAAAGCCTTTATTTGATTTTATAAATTGTACAGCAGGTACATACAAAAGATGAGATTTTTCTTGTTGCTGGAAAACTGAATTTAGCAGCATAGCTATTCACAGATTTAACTGTGAGCAAACAATGCTCTGTTTGTACAGAAGCTTAGTCTAAAGCCACAAACAGTGAGGACCTGCAAGGTCAAAAATAACAACAGCATTTGGTTTGGCCCTCCAGGAGCCTCCATGTATGTAATTACAGATGTCATAAAAAAAATCATTTCTCTAGTAATAAAAAGCTGTTGAGACTTATTTGTGCATGTGTAAATGTTGAGGCTAGGCTACATTGTTACTGTAGTGTAGGGAAGGTAAGTAACATTACAACTCCAAATCTATGAAGCTATTTGACCTAATCATACATGTAATCAGACCTACTGTATTTGTAACTCATAATTGTGCAGTTTTGGACAGCGGCTCAATACTTTGGGCTACCAGAGTTAAAAAAAAATGTCTGGCTACCACAAGTGATTAATGTTAATACAAACATCACCCTTTTGCAACTACAAAACTCATGACATACAGGTTTACAAAAAAAAAAAAAAAAAAAAAAAAAAAAGAGAACTGTAAACCACTTTACATCTAACTACGTTTAGTAAGATGTAATGCAAGAGCATTAAATGTAAAAAAAAGTTAAGAGATAAGAACATAGTGTCCTGTCCGTAAGTTCATCAGCAAGCCTTTTCTTTCAATGAACTCAAGAACATTGAGATGCATTGTAACATAACATCCAGCAGGTGGCCCCGTTATATTAGGTGTTCACGCAAAAAGTACCACGTCTCCAATGGCATACACACACCACACCTCATTTTACTTTTCAGTTCATATTTACACATTATACCTTTGGCAGTTTTAACGAATGTGGGCCATCTCCTCTAAGAAGGGCGTCTTCATGCAGCCAGTGCAGAGCTGGTCCATCCAGAGGGGGGCTTCGTGCTGCAGGGGCGTTCGGCGAGGGTAAAAGGTGTATGAGAGGTCGTAGTTCAGCAGGCAGCTGATAGAGGCCATGTAGAGGTCTGAGAAACGGCACAGGCGGCGGGAAAAGTAGGTGGGGTTGTGGCAGGTACGGAATATGCTACCAAAGTGAGGGTTGAAGAGGTTCTTGGTCACTGCCCTGTAAAAGAAAATTGGAAGATGCATCACAATGGCTTTAGTTCTTGAGTGAGTTTTTTTTTCTCGTCTTTTTGTCTTGCTTCACTCACCGTAGCTCCTCTCTCTCTTTCAACCACTCCTGCAGAACCTTCTTGGACTCTGGATCCCGATACATCTGAAAACCAAGATGTAAATATGTCAGTTGTCTAAAGAAAGGTTTTTTTCTTCAAATCAACAGGGGAAAATATGGAAGATTACCTTAAGATGACATAAAAGACATGACAGACTTTACTGTAGCCATAAACATATATATACAGTATAATGATATAAACACTATCGTTCAAAAGTTTTAGTCAATGAGATTTTTTTTTTTGTTGTTGTTGTAAGAAACTAATACTTTCATTCAGCAAGGGTGCATTAAATTGATCAAAAACACTTTTACTGTGATTTCTATTTCTAATATTCTTCTGCGTTTTCCATTTATTAAAAAAAATCCTGAAAAAAAAAAACTCATCATGTTTTCACAAAAATAAAAAGCAGCACAACTTTGTTTTAAACGTTACTAATAAGAAATGTTTCCTAAGCAGCAAATGAGAATAGTAAAGCATAAAATTAAAGACAGAACATGGGGTTGAATGCATTCTGGATTATATAAACAGAAAAACCGATCACACCAAGCCTTTCTTACACAGAGACCCTAACTTTGGAAACGAACATTCAGAACAATCCATTCAGATCAATTTAAAGCGAATGGACCTCTGCCAAACCTATCAGGTCACTACCATGCATTTACTGTAGAAGCATGTAATGCAGATGTGTTTATTTTGCCCTCTAGAATCTCACTTACAGAGATAAATTAAGTAAAAAAAGAAAACAAGGAAATTTGGATCTATTAAAATGTTTTTTTTTTCTTTAAATGTGAAATTTAAAAAGTAGACATTTATTAGGATTAATATTTTTGTATTGTAAACAGGAAGCATGTTGGTGGAGTACCTGCATGCGCTCCAGCAGGCCGGTGAGCGCCTGCAACCACGTGAGACCTTGAGCGTACTGCTCTGTGTTCACCACCTTTGTCTCCACCTCAAGTTCAGGCACGATCGCTCCTGTCCTCCACCCATGACGCAACATCAGGTCCTAAAATGCCAGGACACAGGATGTTTAGACTATAGTCCACTTCAAGTACCTTTTAACAATCATGGTCAATGTTTGACTCTGGAAACCGGTGATCAAGAAAACGATAGAGTGAGATTTACTTCCAGTTTCTGAAGAAGTAAAAACAAAAGGAAGAGACGCAAGCGCAACAAATGTGAACAAAACAGAAGTGTGTCAATCACTCACTGCCAAGTCACTGTAAAGATGATCTCCAAAATAGAACACCTTGGATCCGCTCCATCCTGTAAGCTTCAGAAAATCCACAAGGTTTCCCTGAAATAAAACAAATTGATTTCAAGATTTTGAGCACACTAGTTTTTTCCCCCAGTACTCATTTGGTTTTGGGAAGCAACGAGTCAACATTGGTTTTGTATGGCAGGAATAGTTTCCTGCCAGGGAACTTCCTCAAAAGTCTTTCCCAATTCACATCCTGCTTTAACTTCATCTTGCCTGAGGGCGGGTATGTAGCCAGGCTGTTTGTACATGCCTGACACTGCCAAACTGTGTTCAATTGATTTTCCATTCAGACTGAAGTTGACATGGCCACCTCTTGTACTTTTTTCAAATGAAAGAGCCAAATTAAGTGGATAAATCATTCTACAATTAACAGAGATTCAATGCTGAGCTGGAAAGGTTTGGGTGTATTCTCACAGGGACAGGAAAATGTTAAAAGTTTAGCTTTTTTTTTTAAGACTTTAAAATTACAAGTTTTTCACAAGTTGAAGACTTCTAAGTAGGCCAAATGTCCCAGTAATTCAGAAAAACATTCACCAGATGTATTTGTAATCACTGACTTAATCCAGTCAGGTAAAAATGTAATAGCAACTAAAAGCTTCTAATCTGCCTGTATTCTGGTAAAATGATTATGAGCAATAAACTGTTATGATGGCGTACAAAACAAATCTGTGTTACCTGTTTATAGATCTGTCCCTTATCCAAACTCTTGATTCTGTCCCACTGCAAGTCTCCATTGCTGTCCAAACGCCTAAATGGTCTGGAAAATTAAGAACAAAATTGAGATTCTTTAAAACTATGGAAAAGGGTTATTCAGAGTTAAGGTTTATTATCCATTAGTTCAGGGTCAGGCCTTTTTTTATTTTTTTACTTTTTTCCAGCAAGGATGTTAAACTGATCAAAAGTGGCAAAGAAATTTATAATGCCATAAAATATTTATATTTCAAACAAATTCATTTTTTTTAAGAATACTGAAAAAAAATGTTTACTGCCTTTTCAACAAAAATATTAATCAGAGTTTGATAACAATATGAAATGCTTCTTGAGTACAAAATAAGCATATCAGAATGATTTCTGAAAAATAAGGTGACACTGAAGCCTGGAGTAAATGCTGCTGAAAACTCTGCTTTGAATCACGGAAATAAATGTAATTTAAAAATATAACAAAGAATAATCATTTTAAAATATTAAAGCTGTACTGTATTTTTTTTTTTTCAAATCAAATAAATGCAGCCTTAAAAAGAAAATGTTTGAATGGTATTATATATAATCAATCACCTCTTCTAAAGTGCACAATAAAACATTTTAGTGAAGAAATCTCAACTGACTGTAAATGGTATATTTTCCATTCACAATAAAGCAGACTTACTTTATGCAGTCATTAAAAAAATGAGGTTTGTCAGCTTGAACAATGACAACGTCAAAGAAGTCCCTCCACTCCTTTCCAACCATGTACTTCATGCCTTTATCACTGCAAAAATACAGAAAAACCCCACAAATACTTAACAATAACAGTGTAAAAATAATAAATATAAATATATAAGCTAATGTTTAATTTTATGTCTATATGAGAAAATTATTTGAGACAAAAAACAATTAGGTGTTTTTATTTATTATTATTCATCATTTATTTATTTGTCAAAATTGTAGAGAGAAATTTGGAGTTACACTTATGAATTAATCTGCTGAATATGATACAACAGAAAAGAAACTCACACAAAGCTGAAGGGGCTGTTGGTAATTAGGAAAAGCTTCTTTCCTTGACTGGCCAGCCGGTGCAACACAGCATATGTCTCGTCTCCTCTGAGAATGTATTTCTCTGAGGACAGAATAAGGAAGGAAAAAGGTCTTTTAGTCTTTAAAAACCAATTATATTCTATACAGACAAAAACCGAATCAGTCATTTTTTCAGACTATGATGAATGTAAAATAGAATCTGACCAAATCTGTTTTCCTGTTTGCATTAACAGTGTTTATACTGAAATGGAAAATCTGTGATAAGGATTTGCAGGTTCCCTGCTTGTCCGCAGGGATACAACAAACATTAAAACCAAAGATTAGATTGGGCTAGCCCAACAAAACCACACACTGCAAATCTCATTCTCCAGAGAGGTCCGATTATGCAACAGTCTGCTCTGAAAACAAAAGACAGCTCTCCACCTAAATACACAGCACATACACGCACTGCACAGTCATATCTGGGGAGTCAACTTAAAGTCTGGTTGTCATTAGCTTCAGGTTTCAGTAATATGATCTTCACTTTGCTAAAGAAATTCAGTTTTTAAGCCATTTTTGGGCCACATATTTTGGTTATGCGCAAAGTAAATATTGGTTCATACTCACCAAGATCTTGCATGATCCATTTGTACATGTAACCTTTGATGTGCACCATTCCAATTGCATCCTGAAAAGACAGATTTCACCCATCAATTCAGTGCTCATATTTCTCAAGCTATAAAAGTTTAACAAACACTAACAGCCATTTTTGTGCACCAATGCTTAAGGCAAACTTTCTATTATTATATCCTTTTCCCCCCTTCTTCGTAAAAATTATTTTAAAACGGATCTTTCACAAACTTATTTTGAGCCGCTGTCAGGTTTCCGGTTCACTATGACATCCTACGTACTCACACGCACGCCACGCTGCAAGTACAGTACAATCTGTTCTAGCAACTCGGACAAAAGTCAGACGACAGAAAAGCTGCGCATGAAAGATAAACAAAGGCAGCTGACGTTCTATTTCCTGACAAGCTGAAACTGAATGTGTTAATGAGGCAAACCCACACACTGCAAAAGAATTCATCTGATTCTTGTTGACGCACTTTGGAGGTCTGAAATATTTTGGGTTTCAGCCATTTATTGCTCAGCTAAGATTTTTATTTTCTACTAGTCAGCAAAGGCACGAGTAAGGAGGAGTGGAGAGTGAGGCTTAAAAGCAGAAGTGAAAGCAAGACCACATTCTGCAAGTACACTGACACAAAACAGCATGAAAAAACAAAGTCGCTCTGTAACTCAATTCAGGACCACCGTGATCTACGCTGAATGGAAACAAATCAGTCAGCTGCACTTAACCACAGGGTGAATCCACTCAGCTTGACCAAAGAGTTTACACAACAACAAACAAGAAACAGCTCTCACAGATTTAAATTACAAAAGCAGTTTGTAAACTATTCCCACAGCCTGGCTTTATTGTGCAAATGCTCTTAACCGTCAAGAAGACAAGTGGTTTGATCAGGATTCAGTGGGCATATTGCCTTCACACTTACCGAGACATCTTTGTAGAGATGCTCTGGGTCGTACTCGATGTCATTTGAGATGAAGTAATCGTTCGCAGCTGCCAAGAGAGTCATTTCGGGGATGGAGAACACATCCATAAACTGCTTCATTTTGGGACCCTGGAACAAATAATAAATAATAAAATGCATAAGTCATATGTATTGTACAACAGTAATAAATAGGCAAAGCTTCATTCATCTTTATATGTAAATTACATGCCTTTTCTAAGAGAAGCTGGAAATACTGTTGGTCTATTGTGAGGAAATTGCAGGTCATATATTTTAATGACCATTTTAGTGGAAAACCTCACACATACAAAAAAACAGTTAACAAGTATTTAACAAGAATTTCCTGAGCCATGAATGTGCATGGCCACATCATTTGAGATAAAAAAAAATAAAATAAAATAACTTATTCAAAGCAGTGGTTCTCAATTGGTTTTAAATTGGACATTAAATGGCAATACTTAAATGGAGTACTATTAGTGTATTAAAAAATGTATTGGGAATTATTATAATAAGTATTATTAACATGAACTGCACAGCTTTAACATAAACATCGTTGGCTATACAATTCAACAGGAAAAAAAATTCCAACAAAGTTTTATTATTATCATATTATTATCCACATGATAGGTAAAAATTGATAGCCTGAATGCACTGTAAGTCGCTTTTATCCAAAGCGTCTGCTAAATACATATTTTATTTTTTTAAATCTATGCTTTCCACCGCTGTCTATGACCTCATCAGAACCACTACTCCAATTAATCATTCATACAGATTTGCAAACCACTTCAAACAAGTTTGAATTGACTCAAAAAAGTCAGAGACTCTCTAAGTCAGAGAATACTAGGCAAACAAGTTTTACTGCATCAAAGAGTAACATTTAGCTAATTAAACATTTTGCAGAACAATTCCTCATGATTTTTCCAAGTCTGCAAAACACAGTTTTATAAATGCCTGATATATCTGTTTCCCATGACCATGGAAATCCTTCAGAGAAGATAACCATCTGATACAGAAAGGAATAATGTTTTTCTTGTAGATCTACAGTGTACAGCCACTTACTCATGGTGGCTGGACACATAAAATCAGATCTGAGCTCCTGACAGGGTGGCACCACTTTAGCCTCACTGACCTCTTAGTAATGAGGTACAAAAATGTGAGCATGCGAATAATGCCATATAAACATCTGCTCTCTGGAGTGTAAAATTGAAATTTGATTAAATGAAAATACAATATGGAACAATCACCTTGCCGTAAAATCCACTGACTTGGTGGAGGGGAACATGATTTGAACCTCCATAAAGTTCCATGACCTCATCATCAGGGACAGGCTTCAGACCCCTGTGAACACAAGAAACAAAGCCTGTGAGTTACATAAACAGTTCTCCACAAACTCATTTACCAAATTGATCAAATGAGGATCAATTTACCTATAAACAGTGCCCAACTGAATATAATGGAAGGCGTCGATTTTCATCAGTAGTCCCTATGGCATTGAATAATAATAAATAGACAGTTACATTAATTTTATTGCACAGCTGCAATTAAACAACGATGCAAAAACTCAAGCACAGAGGATTAAATGCACCTTTTGGATGTCGTAATGAAGTCCCCGAGTCGCAAAGTTGGGAATGTAGTCGTATTTACTGATTTCCTCAGGATACTATTGAAAGAGACAAAAGTTAAGTCATCTCAAACATGCCAACCTTTCACCCCCCCCACCCCTTGTCACCACATGACAGCTCAGACAGGTAACCATCATTAGAACAATTAAGCAAGCAAAACAGAACTATACATAACTTTAGCGCTTGAGCAAAAAGCCCTGGATGCTTTTGTTGGATTAGGGGCGGTTCACACACACACACAAAAATGTGTGTTCCACTGCATTGCTTTTACATTGATTTTTCTATGCTTATAGGAGTTAGATGGACAGGTTTTGACTTTTGCGTTCGCGTCTTTTGCAACGCCTCAACATAAAACAGAGCTCTAAAAATGTGCTACTTCAATTCAAATAACTTTTAAAAAGAGAAAACAAAACAAGGTTTCCTATATCCCAGTGCTTTGTGTCTCCCATGTTAAATGCAAAAAAATTATTCTGTATATGGCTTTTTAAACTTTCTAAGGGGCCATTCACACAGAATGCGTTTTGTATTCCACTCCACTGCTTTTCATTATTTTTCTACGTAAACATGGTCCAGACAGACCGGTCTGACCATTACCTTCACGTCTTACATGGTGCTCTAAAAACGTGGTGCTAAAATTAAAAGTAGTTTGACTTAAAAAAAAAATCCCAAAACACGTATTTATCTACTATTCTGTTACGTTTTGTAGTATAATTTTTTTTCCGTACTGAAAATTCCAAAAGAAAAAGTGCACTTTAAAATACCCGGATGATGGACTTAAATAACTGTAAAAAAAAAAAAAAAAAAAAGTGTAACGTTGAACACGTCATTCACTCGAAAGGGGAGGGGCTATCAGTCTCCGATTATGAATGACAAAATAACCTTATATAATTCATAATATTACGTGGTTGAGTACATAGTGCGTAAGTCCTTCATTATGGATGCGGCATTAGATTTTGCAGTTTTTTCCACTACCCCACGTCTTGCATTTTTAAACATAAAAGAGCTGTTTCGTTTGTTTTTTGCAGCATTCTAACAACGCTGCGCTAACATTCACGTTATATTTTTTTCCATTTTAATGCCCCTCCTCTTTTTAGCAACAAGCGCGTGTGATTGGACCGTAAGTGTTTGTTTTATGGTTTTACCTCATAATGACGCTTCGTATTTATTATTATTTGGTTTAATAGCAATGAAGTATGGAAATCAACAGGTTTATATGACATTGGATGGATGTTTTTCCCGGACCTTGTAGTGCTGAACGAGAAACTCTCGCGCCTTGTTGTATATCATCTCGTCCAGCGCGCTGGAATAGAGCGCGAGCGTGTAATCATAGTCAAAGCCGTAGATGTCCACCTCTTCCAGATTCACCTCATTGTTGGCATAGATGGTGGAAGGGTTCAAAAGATTGCACACCCCAGGAGGAATCAAATCTGTGAGGCGGCAAAGGGAGATTTACATTTTATTATTACATACATAAAAGTCTATGTTTTAAATACTTTTTACTCTGTGCATAAATAAGGCAATTAAGAAAAAACATGTCTATTACACATGAAATAGTGGTGAACATGAAATGACGATCATGCACTGGACACGTGACTGGCAGTTGGTAGTTGTTGTTTACAAAATGTCCAGAGGCCAGCGCCTCTTAGGAACGGAGGAAAAGTGGACAAATACATTTTGCCAAGAGTCCAGAGATTACCAAACATCACATCTGTGAACTGAAATTAAATCAACATACCGTGCACGAGCCGTTTCATCTCATTGTATCTCGCCCACAAGTACGTTTTGTTGTTGATCTGCGGGGCCGTGGATGAGAAAGCCCTGCCAGATTTGGTAAGAGATTCTTCGCCTCTATTTTTGCCAACGAACTGATGTCTGTGTGAAGTGACTGCTGCTGCAACAGGGTTATGGTTAGCTGGTGGAATTTTCGTCGGCCCACAGTTGTGCCTATCTTTGCAGCAGTTCTGTCCGTTCATTGTTGCACCAGCCGAGGCGAAGCTTCCACAAGCTAAAGCAGGAATATTAAATCCTGCGCACATCGAAACGGTGCAACTAGAGCTTCTTTTCCATATTGCGTTACTTAAACTGCCTAATTTTTTGCAAGCCATGTCTGAACTATACTAACAAAGTTGTTTACTTCTTTCATTCGTACTTGCTCCGCGTGTTCAGTAAGGATCGCTTCTGTGGTGACTGATACAGCTTAGCTCAGGGCGTCGTTGGTCGAGTGCAGGCTGTTATATTAACCAATCATGTACCAGACTTGTAATGATTGACAGTTGGCTAAACCAATGAGACGAAGATTCTGCTGCGTTGCTTATATAGGGGTTTGGTTCAAGAGAAAAACGTGTTTACATGCTAGTCCCACCAATACGTTTCCTTGTTGAAATTTTGCAATATTTCATGCTTTGTGATTGGTCAGACGACCTGGCAACTGCCTACATGTCCTACGTGACTGAATATGCTTACAATACATTTTGTTCCTAGAGACATAGGCATGTATGTACAAGATGTGACCATAGAATCAGCTGGTTCTACTTAAAAAACATTTTTTGAAACGTTTTTTATGGTGTTGTTCTACGCTTGTCGTTTCATCAGAGACTTCACGAGTGCTCTCCAAATGCGCTGGAACAAAAGGGACGCGTTATGACTGCGGTTCAGTGCAGTAACACAAAGGCTGATGTAATTAGTTTTCCGCTTTTGAGCATATGTTCGATTTATGTTACTATCTTATCCTAACTGATAGGCAAAATAGATTTTTATATATGAGGCCCTTCCGGAATGCACACATTTTTTTCAGCGAGTTGATTTTAGGTGCAGTAACAAGAGCAAAGTCACGTTTTACACACATTCACAAGTTTGTCTGAAAGGATTTACTAGGCTAATCAGCTAAGAGCCAAGCATGTCTGAAGTAACCGTTTGTTTACAGCTGCATGTATTGACATCCACACACCATTCATTTGAATATGTGTTGAACAGGCCGTGGGCAGAGGCAACAGAAGCATGTTTTGTCAATATGTCCCAGGAAATACCTCATGAAACTGTAGAAACCGGTCAGTAATCATATTTCGCTGCAAAATATATTATATTGAATCTCACTTACATTTTTTTATTTATTTAATATTTAAAACAGAAACACGAGAAAATTGCACCACTTCGTTGCTCGCCTTGATTTTTAGTTTTTACATTCAGGATAGAAAATGCATAAAACAATGCAGTTTTGGAAACTCTCGCGAAACAAGCAACCCCACAGTTTCAAAAACAATTAACATCATCAGTATTATTTATAATCAAATATTTATTACCAGTGAATGAATCTGCAACATATCAAACACACTTTTTTTATTTAAAAAGCAAAAACAGAAGCTTATTTGACAAAAATCAGCAAACTACAACAAAGCGGGAGGTAATTAAAAAACATTTTCAACTGTGAGAATAGGATTGGACAGATTAAAATGGAGAAAAAAGACAAGACCTTTAAGGGGTAGCTGTAACATAGCCACATTTATAGCCTAATAAAATATATTCTAACCAAACGTATACTTTAGTATAGGCATCGTTGTTTTTATTATATTATACAAAACACTATACTAAAAAAAATTTAAAAAAACTTTTTTTTTTTTACCTTGTCTACTACTTTCACCTCTTGGATTACAGCATCACATGCCTTTGTGTTGAACGTGATTTTTCTCCAATGAGGGGAAGGAATGTTTGACGAATACAGCACTTAATAATATTGCTGATTACTGATAACTGTGAGCAGACAATATCAATCATTGCATTGGAGAATATGGTGAACATAAACAGAAAGAAGAACATAGGTTAAGAAGCCCAGGTTTCTTTGACAGTGGCCTTCAGCTCATCTGCATTTTTTGGTCTCGTTTCTCATTTTCCTCTTGACAATAGCCCTTAGATTCTCTATGGGGATCAGGTCTGATGAGATTGCTGGCTAGTCAAGCACACCAACACCATGGTCATTTAACCAACTTTTGGTGCTTTTGGCACTGAGGGCAGGTACCAAATCCTGCTAGAAAATCTCAACATGCCAATCAGCTAATCAACTCAAAACACCCGCAAAGTATTCCTGAGCCAGCCTTCAAAATGATTTCTCAGTTTGGTTCATTAGGCTACACAATCATGGGGAAGACTGTTGATCTGACAGTTGTCCAGAAGACAATCACTGACACCCTTTACAAAGAGGGTAAGCCGCAAACATTACAAAGAAGACAAAACATTTGACAAAGAAGCTGACTATTCACAGAGTGCTGTATCCAAGCATGTTAAAAGAAAGTTGAGTAGAAGGAAAAAATGTGTGGGAAGAAAAAGATGCAGAACCCGAGAGAACGAGAAAACTGCAGCCTGAGGATTGTCAATCGAAATCGAAGAATTTGAGTGAAATTCACAAGGAATAGACTGAGGCTGGGGTCAAGGCATCAAGAGCTACCACACACACGTGTCAAGGAATTTGGCTACAGCTGTCGTATTCCTCTTGTTAAGCCTCTCCTGTGGCATCTAATCTGGGCTAAGGAGAAGTAGAACTGGACTGTTGCCCAGTGGTCCAAATTTCTGTTTTCAGATGAGAGCAAGTTTTGTATTTCATTTAGAAACCAAGGTCCTAGAGTCTGGAGGAAGGGTGGAGAAGCTCATAGCCCAAGTCGGTTGAAGTCCAGTGTTAAGTTTCCACAGTCTGTGATGATTTGTGGTGCAATGTCATCTGCCTGGTGTTTATCCATTGTGTTTTTTTGAAAACCAAAGTCACTGCACCCGTTTCTTTTAGAAAGTTTGGAGCACTTCATGCTTCCTTCTGCTGACCAGCTTTTTGAAGATGCTGATTTAATTTTCCAGCAGGATTTGGTACCTGCCCACACTGCCAATAGCACCAAAAGTTGGTTAAATGACCATGGTGTTGGTGTGCTTGACTGGCCAGCAAACCTGGGCTTCCATACCAGCTCAGCAGTGCCACAAACTGATCACCTCCATGCCACACCGAATTGAGGCAGTAATTAAAGCAAAAAGAGCCCCTACCAAGTATTAAATACATGTACAATAAATTAACTTACTTTCCAGAAGGCCAACAATTAACTAAAAAGTTTTAAATGAAATATTCTAATTTGTTGAGATAGTGAATTGGTGGCTTTTTGTTAAATGTGAGCCAAAATCATCACAATATAAAGAATCAAAGACCTAAACTACTTCAGTCTGTGTCTATTGAATTTATTGAATACATGAGTTTCACAATTTGAGTTGAATTACTGAAATAAGTGAACTTTTCTTTGACTTTTCTATTTTCTTTCACCACCCAGAGCCATGTTAGGCACTTTTCATTATGGATGGATGCATTTTATTTCACTTCTTTTGGACTGATGTACTGCAACACCTGCTGACTGCTATTAAACAGGTGGAAGATCAAAGTATTTATACAACTCCGATTGGAATCATCTAAAAGAAGGGATTCATATATGCCTATGATGGCTTGAGGGTGAGTAAATAAAGGGCTAATAAGTTTTTTTGGTGAACATGCCCTTAAATGTGTGTGAACATGACTATATTAAGAACTCAAAAAAGAACTGAACTATTTTCTGCTGTGTGAATGTGGCCAATGACTCATTCATTAACAGAATTGTATTGACTTGATGCCACCTACTGGCGATATCCTATCGTTCCATTTTGTCATTCATTTCATATTTCTATATTCTGAATGTTTTTGTTTAAAACATTATTCGCATTACACTATGCAGTTGTACTTGTTTCATAAATGCATTTATTGCCCTTTGAGCAGCATTAACTGTGTAAATACATATAAAATCAATTTAATATTCAGCTTTTGCTGCAAAAATTACTTTGGTTGATACCGTTTTAACTGGTGACACCTATAATGTCATAATGTCTAATATTGACTAAATTTAGTTATTTTACTATAAAGTTAGAAAAATTCTCTTTTTTATGAAAATAAATAAAATAACATTTAGGAACCCCATCCTCACTTTTTGTGTTGGTTATATCAATGTTACTTCATATAATAATGTATGTTGTTCTAGTTGAGGTCATGAAGAGTAGGTGAGGCCAAAACAATGACTCAAATCCAGGCCCCAGCCAAATATAACTTGGGTACACTCATGTTCTTTGCCTTTGCCTTTTTAAAGCGATATTGCAATTTGGCATCTCAAGCCAGTTTACCTTTTTTTTTATTAAACCGTGGCGTCAAATTACTCATACCAATGAATTCAATAGTTGAAACAAAAACACTGAAGCAACCATTGAGGATTTTCTGGACAATTATATCAAACATTTGTTTAAAAAAATAATTTGTAGTAAAATGTGAGTGGTAAATGTTTTTTTTCAAATTTAATATGTTGATAACTTCCTCAGGACAGTAACTGGTAGCAAAATGGTGGAATATCAGAACATCATGTTCAGAAATTGAGCAGATAAATTACAAAACATTTCTTACAAATTTGCAATTGGACCTTTTACCCATGTGGTGCAGCCCTACTCTAAATTTCCAATTGTTACAGCAAAGGTGAAAAAAGTGCCTTAAGGTTCTAATGTCTTTACCTCATTTGAAGTTAACCAAAAAAAAAAGACAATAACAACCGATAAAAGTGGTGAGAGTGGTAAATTATAAAACATTATTTTCTATGTAATCTCTAAAAATCAATCACTCCAAAGACAGGCATAAACTATTAATCTTATGAAAACCTGTTTGATTGGGACAATCATCAGTGTTAATCAATCAGACACTTAAAAGTGTTTACACAGCTTTCCTATTATTTGAGCAATTCTATGGATCCATCAGAGCCAAACAAACAGATACATTATCAAATTGATGCTTTAATATATAACAGAGAATCTGTTCATGTGTATTAACTTATCAGCCTAGTATTCTCAAAGCTCAATCAAACTGACTGAATTTTGTAATGTTCATGAGCAGCTCAACCTATATGAACAAGAACAATCAAAGGTCACTGTTAACGGACACTTTCATGTACATAATGGTTATCGCTGTATAACAAAGACATTGTTTTATCAAGCCGAAGCACCGGTACTGGTCCTTCTCAAATTATTGCAGTCCAAGCTGTTTGTTAAAAAACCGAATCTCATCACAATGATCAGAATAAGTTTTAACTAACACTTTTTCAAATTTGTGTCATTTTGATGCAAAAAATCTCTTGTGTTCAAACCCTCAGTAAAAGCTGAAAGTTGCTAATGTGATGAGGATTATTTTGGATGGAGGGCTGACGCAGACGGGAGCCAAACTGACGTCTCTCACAGCAGCACCCATTTCAGCAGGCCGGGTTTTCACTCTGCAGTACCATCAAACACGGACGGAGCAACAGCTCAACCTTCCCGGATCTTGGCAGCAAGAGCTGAGTTCTCCTGACGAATGGCCTTGTAGTCTTCAAGGATCTTCTCTAGGTTGCTAACTGTTCTTTTGCCGTTTTCAGTGTCAATCTACAAAAACAAAAACAAAAAAAACCCACTGAAGACAGTTGAAAAGTGACAATGAAATGATGTTTGCTTAGATCTAAACTTGACTGTGTTTCACACCTGCTCCTCAAGATCTCGGATTTCTCTCATGATGGTTCCTGTGTCCTCTATAGTCTGAATCAGCTGAGTGCAGTTCTGAGAGCACATAAATGTTAGACTGATAAAAATAGCCAGAATCACGTTGATGTCAGGAAGGGCATTAACTCTAAGATCAATTGTGTAGTTCAAAGGTTAGACAGATTGACTAAAGCACTGCTAATGGCCTTAAAAAAAAAAACAAAGTGCCATTTTTGTCTAAAATGTTTTTTGCAGGTTCACAAGCAGCTTGCCTTTTGCTTGTCTTCTCACATGGGACAAAAAATACAACACCTGCATTTTAGGACTGCAATATGAAATGTTTCTAAATAATCAAGACCAGTGACAACATCAAAAAAAATATATATAATCACATTTATTTGTAGATCAACTTATATAAACTGATACGCAGACACATACCTCATGTAAGGCAGCCAAGTACTTGTAGGATTTGCGGACAGATTCATCTTTTTTGGCATCCTGCAGTTTGAAAAAATTCAGTTGTTTAATATTTAATTATTATTACAAAACAATGAAATGACACTTTCTCTAAGAGGGTCTGAGATCACACCGAAAATAAATTATGATTGCAGTATAAAAAGAAGAAATGCAAATATATCTATCTTTTTTTTTATATACACTACAAACATTTGGAATCAGGTTTAATAAAAAAATTAATACTTTTATTCAGCAGGACTGCATTAAAGGGGTCATGAAATCAAAATTATCTTGATGTTTTGACATATAAGAGATCATTGTACTATAGAAACATCCTGTAAATTTCAGAACTTCAGAACTTTCTCGTTAGTATAAAAATAGCTTATATATCGACTCCAGTCAGCCAATATGACAGGCTGTGGAACGTGCCACTTTATGATGTGATAGTGTGGCTAAACCCCGCCTCCATAGAATAACATCACCTGCTCCTTCTACATCACTGCCTGTTTAGCCCCGCCCACCGGTACGCACGTATAGTAGATGAATAACAAGAGATGCAAACGCAGGTCTATGCAGAAATCAAACAATAAAGATGGCCCCGAAGACAACAAGACGCTGTACAGAGCCAAGCTGTAGACAGTCTTTGCATTGACTTCCTTCTGATCCCAACAATAGGAAAGAGTGGATGAACTTTATTTTTATTGAAGATCCCCACCGCTTCAGTAAGCACTTGGTCCTTTGTTCACTTCATTTTACCACGGATTCGTTTTGACAGGATTTTCAGAAAGATTGAAACTAAAGTCGATGCTGTGCTGAAAATATTGGAGCCGAAAATAATGTTGGACCATACAATTGTGAGTAATTGCTTTTATTATGTGGTCACTCACTATTGCTTTGTTTGCGATCACAGATCGTTGGATACGTTCTGAGTATTTCTTCGATTTTAACCTAAATAACAGCAGCGTTCATCTATGAAGGTCGTAGGATGTCTGCTGTCAAATATACACAACTGTTAGCCAATCATAGCAGTGGGTGTTTTATTTTTGAGCCTACAATCCGCCACGCTTATTCAAACAGAGCATTCTTCTGAGGGGGTCAAAACAGGACAGAAAATAGCCTATTACTGCTAAATTATTTTTGATGTAAAAAACTTAACATTATAGGTGCACCAAAGAAAACAGTGCAAAAAAATAAATAAAGGCAGTTTTCATGACCCCTTTAAATTGATCAACCATTTCTATTTCAAGTAAAGGCTGTATCTATTTAAAGAACCCTAAAAATAAAAACCACCATTCCGCAAAAATATTAAGCAACACAACTGTTTTAAACACTGATAATAAGAAATGTCAAATCAGAAAATCAGAATGATAAAGGATCATATAAATAATAGCTTTGCCATCTCAGGAATAAAATACATATTTTAATATATATCAGTTATTATAAATTGTAAACTAAATTACTGTTTCACTGTATTTCTGATCAAATAAATGAGCATTTTTGGTAAGACTTAAAAAATGTAAAAAGAAAATCTTATTGACCACCAAAGGAAAGATAAAAAAAACACTTTTGGACCCCACTAGATATAAGACTGACCTTAAACACCAGTTCATCTGTGACGGCAAATGTTCGGTCTAGTTTTCCAGTCAGGCTGTTAATCTCTTTCTGCAACTCCTTCGTGTCGGACAAGATCTACAGGGGGTGGATTAATTGGGTCAGAGGTCAAAAGGGTTCTGAAGACCTGCCAACTTCAAACACAATGCTTAAGTCTGTGGACACAGGTCATGACCTCAGATGAAGTATTTTATTGAGAGCTAGATAAAGGATAATCGCAAACAAAGACCTTAGTGATTTCCTCCTTCTGTTTCTTTATGTTGCCCACAATCTCCAAGATCCTCATGGTGTAGGCTGAGCGAGACACATCTTTAGATAGCGTTTCATACTCAGTTTGCTGTAGAACATTAAGGAAGGAGAGTAAACATACAGATTGAATGTTAAACCAACAAACAATAAATATTATAAAGATATACATAACATATAAATGCTTTCTTAGAGCACATCCTAACCATGCATTCTGATAAAACAAAACATTTGTCTGATAAAACACAAAACGAGACAATCACAACCAATCAGAAAACATGTTTTTGGTGTGGGGTTACAGGGGATGGGGTGGGGTTACAGAGCCAGATGTAACAGAGATGGAAACCAGAAGATCATTTATCCTATAATGACTAATTAGGTCAAAAACTCATTTACATGGAACAGATGGCATTGAACACTTGTTTTTGTGAGTGTGACTGGTTAGGACATGGTGTAAGTGCTAAATGCATTTCTTGTATGACTGAAAGGAGAGGGAAGGGATGAAAAAAAAAAAACATTACGTACAAGCTGCTTATGTAGACTTTCCTTCTTTTTGGCTTCCTCAGCCGACTGTCTGATTTTGTCATGCAGGTCTTTGATCTCCGACAGCTTCCTGGAGGACTCGGACTAAGAGAAAGTTTACATAACAGGTCACTTCATGAAGGCACACATTGCAGTCAGAGTGATAATTAGGGCTGCACAATTCATCGCAAAAAAAAACCAAAATCTCAATATGGCTTATTGAGATCAT
The DNA here is from genome assembly GCF_003368295.1 of Carassius auratus. NCBI lineage: Eukaryota > Metazoa > Chordata > Actinopteri > Cypriniformes > Cyprinidae > Carassius > Carassius auratus. The sequence continues at coordinate 758,302 of NW_020525031.1, read as the reverse complement.
AAAAACACTGTGTTCTTTTACGTGTAAGCTGCTCATGATGCAGTGTTTGCAGTGTCTCCGTGCGGCTTGGTTCACTGTAAATAGATCACAACATGCAGGAACCATCAAACTTGTAATGAGAAGTGCTTATAAACTGGCTGTTATCAACAAAAGAGAATCTTTATGGTCTCCCTGCAGTTTTACTGCCAAAATATTTTAACATTTTAAATACTATACAAGTTTCTATTTTGCCATGAAATATTATAATAGAAACATTTCTTATTTAATATTTGTATTTCACAAAATAACTTTAGTAAAAAAGAAAAAAAAAGTAAAAAATAAGAAAATCTTATTTTATTTGTAAGTTTACTATAAAATAACCGTATTTGTATTTAATACTCCCTTTTTATTATAAAAGTCGAATAGTATTATCAAACTTTATTATTTTATTAAAAAAAATAACTAAATAAAGTGCAGCAATAATTGAATAATCACTATTATTCATTTACTTTTTTATAGTTATATTTAATCGGTCACACTTTGTGCAGTGTGAGGACCAAACCAAATCTCCAGGTTCTCTTATGAGAACCAGGCTGAAAAACTGCACCTCTGTATATGTATATTATTGTTATTATCATTATTATTGTTGTTATTATACTGATATACAATCAAAACATTTTTGTGCAAAATTATGCAGCCACAACAAAAAACAAGCATAGTGAATAACACAAACCAACACAGAAAACTAGCACTTAAAAAAACAAACAAACAAAAAAAACATTTAGATTCCAATTGCAATTTGTATCAGAAAAGCAAAACAAACAAACAATTAGACTTTTTCATCAAAATCATACAGGCTTTTCATATATTCAGGGATTTGATAGACAAAGAATTGAATTGATATCAATGTGTTTGGCCGTTTAGATAAGAGTACATATTAGACTTGGATGACTGCAGAGGTTATAGGGCTGTACAACACATCAGGGTTACACAAGGTACCTCTCTGTTGCTACACAGCTCTTTTAGTCTGCGGTGCTCGTCAATCAACGGGACTCTGTGTTTCTCCCACTGAGAGGCCAAATGAACCACTCGTTTAGAGCTTCCCTCTACCAGACTCTACCAAACACAAACACAAAAGAAACATGTCATTCGCCACAGGCTAGTTACATACCGTTTAAATCTGTCTGCACTGCAATGTTATTCCTGATTTTTGATACAGGTGTGTAAGGTGTGTGACTTGTGCACCTGTAACTTCAACAGGTTGTTCTCAGCATCAGGTAACAAGTCAATGGTCTGTCTCTTCATTTTGACTGAATTCTCCTTCTCAGCATTTCTAATCTCTTTCTGTTGTAGTTCATCTGACACCTGCAGACAGGAATACAACATATTAATGATTAGTCATGACCTAATGGTTAGAGAGGTGGATACCAGCATGGGTGCTGCAACAAAAATGGTTGCCCACTGTTCAGGGTCTGTGTTCACTGTGTGTGTGTGTGATTACCTGCTGGATAGACACAGTGAGCTGCCTGATGTCTCCACCCACTTCTTCCATTTGGACTGACAGCTGCTGCAACTGTTGCTGCAGAGCAGAAAGTTCTGCTTCCTGCTGGGCCTTTAGGTCCTCCTCTGATTGGTGAGAGCTGGGAAGTGCACTTGCTGCTGCTGCCATCTGCTGGGCAGCTTTCTCGGGTTCCTGAAAATCAGATTGACCTTTTGGTTTAATTTGCCTTTTTAGTTAAGAGCCTAAACATCAAGATCCACTACATTCAGCTGCAGATTCGAATCAGATTAAATTAACTGGATAAAGAGTCTAAAATGATCATTTGGTTATAGATTTAACAATAAATAAGAATAAGAAATGGCTTTAAGTAAAAAAACAAAAAATAATTACTATATAATTGTTTTACAATTTATAATATATATTTGTTTTGAAAGGTGTATGTATTGTTTATGAATACGATTATTACTACAATATGGTTATGTTGATGATAATAATATTATGAATATATAAAATATGAAATAATAATACTTTTGTGTTTTGTAATGTTTATGTATCATTTATAAAGGTGTGGTATAGGCCATTAGTTTACTGGAATAATCATACAATCTAAGAAATAAAAAATGAAAAAACTGTAATAACCAATCACAGCCCTGCTGAGAATGCATATTTTCAGTATTAATAGTTTACCTATGTTTCTCTCAGCCTTTATTACAAACAGCCTACTGACACATTATTTTTACCATGTGTTTACTGTAAATAACACATCTACAGTCAGTCAATACATACAAAATGACTGTACTGACATCGCATATTAGCACTTTGCTTCTCACTCAAAACAAAAAACTATTTTAGACACATATTTCTGGTACATTTCCATGTCTGGCAAGCTTATTAGTCATAGCTGTAGTCCCAAAATGTCTACATTTTGAAAAAGCCTTGTTAGTAACACCGTCATGTCACTATTATTTTCCATGACATGTATAAAAATTTTCCAACTCTGGCACATCACAGTTTGAGTAAACCAATTCTGACAGGTACCTGTGTAAAGGTGAATTTCTCTGTATGGGTGAAGCGTGTGCCTTTGGTCAGCACATCTCCCGCAGTGGAAGCCCCACCGAACGCCTGCAGCAGTTCAGCGAGGTCAGAAGTCGAGCGCGTGGCTCCGTGTGTGTCAGGTCGAGGCTGAGCCGCTGCTCTCAGCTGCTCCTCGATACGCTTCTGCAGTCGGGCTTTCTTTCTGGATCGGTACTCCTGAAGAGACAAGATAACAAGGACGGGAAGGATTTAATTCCCCAAATGAAATGCTTATCATAAATATATCTCTTTAGTTGAATATCAGTTTATTAATTTAATAAATCATGACAGCTCTGAATAAACTATAAAACCTAAATGTGCTATGGTTATTTTCAGACCCACAACTATTCTCAAAGCTCAAAGCAGAACAGAAATAAATTAGAAACACAGATGAAGCCTTGCGATTGGCAAATAAAATGAAGAACATCTTGGAGAAAATCTAGAGGTCAGACAGTAGGCCAGTAGGTGAGCTGGAGGGCAGGTGAGGTGAGAATGTGGAACTGAGATGTGAGAGGGCAGCGGTACAGTCAAAGGACACATACATGCTGAATGTCACACATCTCTGTGTTCCATCCTCATGTTGATACAGAGACGCCATCAAGGAAAGAAGGACGGCAGGAAAAATATGTACATGCTAGTGTTATTGTTATTATCAAGATGGAACCTAGACGTTGTGCTAGAGAGATGTCATGCTGAGGCTGTAAAACGCCGTCTGTATGAGTAGCCTGAGCCACATTTAAATCAAGTGCTTGCCAATTTAATGAAGTTCAGCTTTAGACTTTGTTAAATGAATACACAATGGAAATTTATTAGCTTAATAATAATAATAATAATAATCAGTTATTAAAGGGATAATTTTTCTGCTAGTATGTAACCCTCAAGTTTTCCACATTACACAAAACATAATTTTTTAAGAACATCATAGCCATTAGACAAATTGGACATTGTTAAAATACCAAAAGGTAATTGAAATAAATCTGAAATAAAATAAAATATAAATATTAGATGAAAAAAAAAAAACTAAAAAAACCTCAATTAAATTTCGAAATGTTGCTTTAACAACTTTCTGAAAATGACTGAATTTCTTACTGAAGTACTTAAGTACTAGAATTACTTATGTTGAGGAACACACCAAAAGATAATCGGGCTGATTTTGAGCCGATTTCCTCCCTTGCGACATATATATATAAAGCTAAAGTAACACCATTGTGAACACCTTGGAGACCTAGAGTTAATGTCAAAACTAACCCTTTACTAAACAACTATTTAATAATGACAGAACGTTCCTTTATGGTTGAACTATCTCTTAAAAATTGAAAGAGAATAACCTCAGGTGTAAGTCTTGACAGAAGGCCTTGGCTGTTCCATTCACTCTCCCACTCCTGTGCGGCACTAAGTTCAGAGATGTGGTTCTCCAGGAGGGACGCTGGCACTGAGGCATGCTGGGAAGGCTGGGCAGTCACAGGCAGCAAATAATTTCTCCAGTATTCTTGTACCTCTGAGAGAATTCACAAAGAAACACCAAAAACATACTAATGTTAGCAGAATGAATCATAGAGATTCCTCAAAGGGGTAATCACACTTCAGGGGTAAGTGGCATCAAGGGCAATACCACAATGAAGAAGACATATCACACCAAACACCTAAGGGGGCTTACTGAGCGGAGTAAGTGAAAATGAGCATGCCTTTTAACTTCCTGGAAGAGACCTTCACTGAATATGGGAGGCTCAGCGGCTGGGTGTGGAAACTGTGACATGGGCCGGAACTCTGAAATTACATTTTACACACATTTGACAATTAGTTAGCTTGGAAGAAGTTTTACCTATGTAACTGAACATGTACCAACACTGAAATATCATGAAAAAATTACTTTAAGCATTAGTGTCTGTGCATTTATACTAATATATTACTGCTCGGATGTTTGGTCAGTAACTTTTTTTAATGAAAGAAATTGCTAATTTTATTCAACAGGGATGCATTAAATTGATCAAGTGACATTACATTTATAATAATGTTCTTCTGACTATTTTCTATTAAACAAAGAAACCTGAAACAAATGTATCATGGTTCTGACAAATATTAAGTAGCACAACTTTTTTCAACATTGATAATAATAATAAATATTTACTGAGCAAATCAGCATATAAGAATGATTTCTGAAGAATCGGGTGACACTGGAGACTGGAGTAATGGTTTTGGAAAATTCAGCTTTGCATCACAGGAATAAATTATTTAATAAAATGTTTAAGATAAAAAAAAAAATAGTTTCAATTGAAATAATATTTCATTATAATTCTGTTTCACTGTATTTTTTAACAAATAAATGCAGCTTTGTTAAGCATAATACCAAGAGACATAAAATACATTAAAAAATATTACTGACTGCAAACTATTTTAATGATATTGTATACATTCTTCAACCACATCAATATGATATTTGTAGAGTTGCTAAGGTAAATGTATTTAAAATGTAGAATTCTGCATATAAGCCTTGGCCTTGGATTTCAAGATGTACACATGTTGAGGTACCTGTGTTTTATGATGAACGGGGAGTTTACAGGACGGAGGGAGCCAAGGCACTGACAACTGCGCTTTAATTTGAGCAGCAATTGATCTTTGCAACAGCGCAGATTTTCCTAAGAGAGGAGAGATAAAGGCAACAATTAGACTATTCTGAGAAACTAACCTCATCATTAATCATATTAATTTGATCTAATAATCAAGAGCAACATGGGATGCCACAAATGCAAACAAGCAAAAAAATAAATAATAATAATAATTATAGTGAGTCTGAACCATTTTCCTACTGAGTTTAGAACCGAGTTAACAAGCTATTAAGTGGGGCTGACTCTGAGTTCTTTCCAAGATAACAAAACATTTGAATTCATTTTTAGGCAATGAAGAGTGTTTAATTAATATTGCAGAATTGAGAGTTTACTGAAGAAAGCTGGGAATAATCAACGCTCTGAGCTCTTAGATTAACACCTTAGTTAATCACATTATCCTTTGATCCTAGCATGAAGAACACATAACCCAACCATAAACTTTATTATTACACAGCCAGAAAATCATCTTGGGTGTTGGAGAATTTGTTGAAGACTTTGAGTCCCACCAGATTTCATATGATGTAAATCACTGCAAATCACTATTATGGCATTATTCTCTAGTATTATCACATGCTGTATAAAGTAACTGATATAACATAATACTAGAATAGATTGCAATTTTATTATTTCTATTGCACCTGGCAGATAATGCTGCTGAAGTTGTAATACAAGTAGCAACATTTATTTTCTTCTGTATTGTGATGTTTATTCACGTGAAAGAAATGTTAAAAAACGGAAAAAAAAAACTTGGTTCCAGAAGATCTGAATCTTAAGTAGATAAAATGATGAAATCTGGCATACATAACCAGAAAGAAGTCTGTTGTTTCAACAGAAGATTGCATAACATTTTGATAAAAAATACAAGGTAAATGAAAATAATAAAAATTCATTAATTAAACATATAGATGGATTCTTGATAAAATGCATTTAGAAAATAAATACAGTGAATTTCCATTCTATGCTGTGTTCAATATCAATATCAGTCATATGCCAAATACATAAATGCAAAAAAAACAATGGTCAAAAGTACCTGCAGGCTGGTCCGAGGCCTCTGCACTCTCTCTGGGTAACTTCTCAACCAGAAACATGAACAGAGAGCGAATCTCTGGCTCATTGCTGTAGAGAAATGTCTGGTAACCAATTTCCCCTTTAAAACCCACATCCTAAACATACAGAACAATGTAAAGATTACAACAGAGTCTTTGAAGTCTCTCTTGCTCTACCTTGCTAAGATAGAACATTTAAAGAGGTACTAGTGGTATCACTTTCCAATAATGTTTCATTTGTTAACATTAACACTAACACATAGTTAATGCATTAACTAACATGAACTAATAATGAGCAACATGTTTTTATAACAGTTATTACTCTGTTAATGTTATATTGAAACCTTAATAAAAAGGTTCATGTTAGTTGAGAGTACATAAGAAATACTTTTGATTTTAATAATGAGCCTAACTAAGAAAGATAAAATATGACTAAAGACAAATTAACAGCCAGTAAAAAATAAGAACAAATACACAAATTACAGATAAATAGAGCAAAGTTACAAATAAAATAAGGTCGGTAGTATTCAGGTACAGAAATGTAATAATTAAGTGGAAAATAACACTGCATACTGTTCACTGTATAAATTAAATATAGATTAATCTTTGTAAAGGCTGTGTTTTGTTGTTTGGTTAGCATTAATGACAGCAGCAGATATTTATAGGCCGCTGTCCCTTTAAGACCAGATGCAAGGATCCAATATAATGATACACATCCGATCTCGTTCTCTGTTGTTTTGTTCACTTAAACGGTTAGTTCACCCAAAAATGAAAATTATGTCTTTAATTACTCACTCTCATGTCGTTCCAAACTAGAGATATATCGATATACCAATATTTTCCCAATATTTAAAGGGATAGATCACTTTGAAATTTAATTTTGTTATGTTTTAGCTTACCTGAAGGGCATCCAAGATGTAGGTGTCCTTGTTTCTGCAGTATTCTCAATTTGGATATTTTTAGGTCAAACCATTCATGTTTGTCACACACACGCACAAACGTCACACACCAGGAAATGCGTGTGCCTTCAGATCACTTGGATGTGGTTGTGTACAAGAGGTAAAAACTATATAAATACTGTTCATTTTTTCACACAAACCGCTTGTTCCGTGTCTTAGGCCATCGATGTGTACTTACGATGGGGAATTGTTTGATTTGGACTCTTCTGTGCATGATCTTTGAGGTGGTGACCATAGACCTCCAGTATATGAGTAACAGACAAGAACGGTTTGACCTAAAAATATCAAAATTGGAACTACTACGGAAACAAAGACACCTACATCTTGGATGCCCTTGAGGTAAACTAAAACATACCAAATTTTAATTTCAAAGTGAACTATCCCTTTAAGCATTTTGCCATAATCGGGGATCTGTTTTGTAATATTCGTAATGTTCACTCGGATTCATTGCGGATTGATGCTCAGGAAATCCTCCAGCAATTCAACAATAAAAAAAAAAAAAAGATGACTGAAAAGAGAAAAAATCTATGTGAACTATGTTCTTACTCAGTCATTTATTTACTTTATAACAGTAAATAAATATCAGTTCCGCATATCGGTTATCGGGCACATAAGCATGCAAATAATTGGTATTTTATATATATATATATATATATATATATATATATATATATATATATATATATATATATATATATATATATATATATATATAAAAATCAATATCGGTCGATCACTACTCTAAACCTGCAAGAGCATTGTTCATCTTCGGAACACAAATTAAGATATTTTTTATTAAATCAGAGAGCTATCTGAACCGCCTTGGACAGCAACATAACTGAAATGTTCCCAGGTCCAGAAACATAGTAAATACATCATATTAAAATGATGAATAAATAAAAACAGTCCATGTGACATCAGTGGCTCAACTTCAGTTTGCGATGCTACGAGAATACTATTTTTTTGTGCAAAAAAAAAAAAAAAACAACAACAATTAACTCAACCATTTTTCTCCCCTGGGTTACATCTTCTGCCATTTTAAAGAGTATTACAATGCATATGCAAGCTTTCCCCTAAGCGTAAGCAACATTTATTACACAGATTAGGTTCATGAGTGCCTAAGTAAATAACGCTGATTACATCAAATGCATTTTTGAATACTCTCCAAAATGGCAGAACTCGTAACTCAGGGGAGAAGAATTGTTGAGTAAATTATGTAATTTTTGTTTTCTTTGCGCAAAAAAAAATAAAATAAAAAGACTAACTTTGAGAGAGAAATGCAATTTCAATTCTCTGTATGTGCTGTACATGTGGCAGAATTGACAAAGCAGACTTTGACTTTAACTATTTTCCTGTTTGACACTGTAAAGCTGCTTCGACACAAGGGTCAAAAATAAAGGTGACTTGCAGTAAGAACCTATTTCCTGGCCGGAGGAGAACAGGCCCCCAACTGAGCCTGGTTTTTATGAAGGTTTTTTTCTGTCACTGCTATCGCCTCTTGCTTGCTTATTTGGGGACACTTAATTTCCAGTGATATCGCCAACTTGATTTCACAGATACCATTTAAACTGAACTGAGATGGACGATGACATCACTGAATTCAATGATTAACTGCCTTTAACTGAAAATTAAATGTTAACGATTGTCCTTTTGCATTGAACTATTTTCTTATGTTGATACCGTAACGCTGCTTTGACACAATCTGTATCGTTAAAAGCACTATATAAATAAAGGTGAATTGACATTTATCTTTTGTTAGAAATATTTGTACATAATCTATATACTAAGTCTGGTTCATTTATTATAAATGTCATTACTGTAACACCTTTATTCAAACTCAAGATAAAAACAAAAGTGCTTATTCACCAGCAGTAATGCATTCTGAAGGGCTATCAGCTGACTGTCAGCTGTGAGGGGTCAAGTTAACCCAAGCACACAGTGGGACATTCAGGCACCATGTCTCTCACCTGACAGGCCTGTGCCAGGCTCATGCCCAGTCTGAAGCGGGCAGACATGCCAGGGGGGAGTAAGTGGGACAAGCCATTGCCCAGAGCCGGGTCGATCACACGCAGGCATTTCACCACCGCTTCCACGATCAGCTCACTGGTGAACTGCTTCACACTCTGAACATCCTCATCAATGTCTCTGGAAGATGAGGAGGTGGTCACACACACACACACACACACACACAGACACAGAAATAGACAATAAATAAGTTTTACACGTCCCGAGATGCAAATCACTCCAAAGTGTGAAGAGATGAGTTTTCACAACTGAACAGACATGTTAGATTTTGAATACTTACGTGCCAGCTTTTCTTAGAGAGTGAATTAAAATCCTGTCGACTTCTTCCATCACAGAAAGAGGTCAGATATAGCTGCTCGACTGTCTTCTGTAACAATATTAAACCCCCACCGTGGCCAAGGAAAATGAGTATCATAAGGCTTCAGCTAACCCTGAGCATCGCCTTCACTTACAGCCGTGCAGGGCTGCTAACCAGGACGACCGTTCGGTTGCCATGGTTACATTTCAAACCGCAGCTTCAAATGAACCGTGAACTGTTTTTTAACACATGCTCCAACAAAACGGCGCGTCAAAATACAGCTTTTTTCACACAGTCTCTTCAAAATCTGTTTTTTTTTTCTGGAGAGGAAGTCAATACCTAGGAGTGTCCGACGCAGTGCACAATGGGATATGAAGTTTAAGATCTTCGAACCGCCCGTACTGAACTACTCGTAAAAAACTAAAGTTCCCGACATCCACAGCGCGCTCAAGTCTCGTGACGAGACCGACGCGTAAGCACGTGCGCTGTCCAGGAGAGAATTGAAATGTTTGAGATGTTTTAGCAGAGGAAGATAAAATCAGATTTAGAACAGTCATATTATTTGCAGATGCTTAAGCTAGAAAGAACATGCTATTAGCCTCAATATTATTAGTGCTGAATATTACTGTTGAGTGCTGACTAAATATTTAATGATATATTTAAATGTATTATGATTTGTAGCCTGCAGTAAATCTTAAGAGATTTTTGTGATTTTTTTCTTCCTTAAACTAGGAAACTACGTCTTACATAAAGCTGCTACTTTGATTCATTTCTGTTTACTTTTTAATTTACTGTTTTCATATAAATCAGTTACAATAAATAAAAAAATGTATATCACAAGACAATTTAGAAAATATGACATTATTCCTCAAAAAAAAAAAAAAAAAAAACGAAAAAAAGAGGCTATAACAAACCTTTAAAAGTCTTTTTCAGCCGACAATAGTTTTGTTTGCTTGAGACCAAAGTGTTTTATTCACTTTAAATCTAAAGCCCTAGGCCAGGGGTTCCCAAACTTTTCAGTTCACAACCCCCAAAATAACAGTGCCAGTACCTTGGGACCCCTACTTTCCTCTGAGGGGTTTAAAGTATACAAACGTTTTGCACAATGGCCTATATGCACTTATAGCATAATGGCAACACAAAGGAACACAACAGTCCAACAACAATAATATTATGTTATAGTAATTTACTCATTACTTAGATTTCAACCTTAATCTTACCTAATTAGTTGGGTGGACAACATGCTGGAGTACAAAAGTCCATGCTGGAGTTAGATTTTTAATTCAATTTATAATTTTTTATTTATGGGTAAAATATGCTATATCTAATCCTTGATTAATTATAAGATTTCTGGAAATCATCTTGCAACCCCTTCTAGTGGTTTTACGACCACCTGGGGGTCCCTGCCCTAAGCCACAATTTATATATGATATATGGATTAGTCATGTGACATAAAAAAAAAAAAAGAGTACCCAATCTGGGTTGTTTTTAGCCCAGTGGCTGGGTAAATATTTAGAACAGAACACATGTTGGCCAAATTTGCCCACAAATTGGATAGTTTATTTAATCTGGCATGATATGTTGATTTTACCCATTGATTTTTACAATAATATTAAATATGATAAATACATTTTTATATCATATTAAATATCTTTACCTACAGAATAACTTAATCTTGGTAAAATACACAATTCAACCACTAGTTAGTATACAGTCCTTAATACAGCATATATATATATGTATATATATATATATATATATATATATATATATATATATATATATGTATATATATATATATATATATATATGTATATATATATATATATATATATATATATATATATATATATATATACATATATATATATATATATATATATATATATATTACCTACATTTAAACTTACAAACATTCTACAAACAGTCTAACAAACATTTTAAAAAGTAAGTCAAATGGCATTAACTGGTCTCTGTTATTCCATTTCTACTGTAACAGTATTGGATCTCTTTCTGGAGCTGTGTTTGTGTTCGGCGGGGGAATCACAAACCTCAGTCCGCTGCTCTTTATTCATGGAAGCCGAAATATGCTGTGACTGACTCATAACCTGCATTTGACCCAGCCAAAGGGTTCCAGAAAACTACCCAACACTGAAAAAATTACACAAAAAATTACATAAATTTATTTACATGTCTTGTTCTGAGTTTTGTATTTTCCAGCTCAAAATATGGAGCTTCTTGTGGATTGCATTACATTCTATCAATATGATGAATGAGAGAAAAGCAGAGGTGAAAGAGTTGAAGAGCCATTGAATGGAATGCTGTTGTCTGCATTAGTGGCTTCAGTTGTACATGACATCACAAGTAATTTGAGACTGCATTGAGAAGCTCCCTCCCTTTCTAGTTTTTTTCCTCCATGTGCTTCCCACCCTTGCCTTACACCCTTCTCTAGAACCACACTGTCCTTTCTCTCTTGAGCTCTACTTAAATCTTTTAACAACTGGGATAAAAAGCACCACCTCAACTAAGAAAAGCTCCCAGAGAATGCTTTAACAAGCACTGTCTTTGAGAAAACATCAACAGCCATTTAAAAGGGTGAGAGAATCTGAGTTTTCTGAGTATCTGTTGTATAGCACATGGTCTATAAAAATCAAACTGCTGTTGACAGGAAAGGCTTAATGGCTTAGTAGAGTTTTGAAAGCATTATTACAGCTTTCATTATGTTCTGTAATTTTTTTTGTATATACATTTTGTTCTTTGATTGCTATTAATTGCACTTTGTGGTGGCTTTTTATAACAATTTGGGTTAGTGAGATTTAAAGTTTGTTATTCCCCTCATTGACTTTACATTAATTGTTCTGAAGAATATGTGTAAATATGACTAGTTAATAGCGTGTGTGAGCTGCAAAGGAAAATCTTTCAATGCACACTGTTCATGACCTTATGCGGGTGTCATATGTCCGATCACAGGACTAGAATTAACTCAAGCCAGATATAAAAGACCAATAGCTGATCTGGATTTAGACAGAAAAATTACTGGAAGTAGAGGGCAGTATGTATGTTCTTATGTCTTTTATTATGTCTTGAGATGGTTTCTGTTGACTGAGAGCAGTGTGCACCCACCCCAAATATCTTAAAAAACAGTCACTCTTTCTTTATGAGGTTGCTTAGAATATATTTCACACTTGGAATGTTTCTATTAAGTTAAACTACCATGTCAGTGTAAGAAAATCAACTTGATAGACATGTAGGTTATATGTAAACTTTCAGCATATATCAGTCAATACATATGCATATATATCTGAACCATTCAAAAAAATGTGTTGCGCAACATTTAAGAGTACACCCAATGCACTGTGAGAAGTAGATCAGAATATAAAATGTATTCGGTAGAAGCATTTAAAGAGCAATGAAGTCATGTATTTGGGAACAGAGACATCAAATATCATTGAACTTGGTAACTTCAGTTTGGTAATTCACTATTAGAAATCTGTTCAAAAACTGTTATGAAGTTAAATGGGAGAGCAGAAGTATGTAATTTAATACACTTTACTTGCCTACTGTAGTGGTGATTAAAATGTATATTTCTTATGTTGTTCATAAAATGTAATCTGATTTGGATCAAAGTCACAAGTATAGACAAAAGCTTATGTAACATGTAAACTGTTATAATCTTTCATGTATTTATTGAACACATTCCATTAAACATGCTCAGTGCTGTGGATGTTAAATAAAAAGTAAATGTTAAATAAATAGTAAATGTTGTTGTTGTTACCTGGATGACCTACAACTGTTTTTCATGTTTTGGACAGTTGTTCATGAATCCCTTGTTTGTCCTCAGTGATTTTCTAAAGAACTTCCTAAGGTTCTTTAGAAAAAATCCTCCAGGTTCTGCATAATCTTTGGTTTTTCAACATCTTCTGCAAATCTGACACCTTTACAACGTAAACTATGATTTTGAGATCTAACTATTCACACTAGGGACCAGTGATGGACTTGACTCAACTACACAACTATAACAAAAGGTAGAAACATTTACTGATGCTCAAAAAGGAAATGTGCTTTAAATGCGGGGCGGTGTCAAGTTTTTGAAAATGATGATCAGGGCAAATTGTACTTACTGTACTATGAAACATAAGTATCTTACATAGCTACTGAATTGCAGTATTAAAAGAAAAAATAAGACGTTTATTTTATAGGTATATAGGTTGTCCGAATACAAAGCATTCATGAAAAAGTAGATGAATATTATTCAGATCTTCACCTGCTGGGACTTTGAATTTCACAGAAAGTGGACACTTTGTTATCTCAATGAGGCCATGAGAAACTGTAACTTTAAGTCGCTCTTTTCAAATGCAATTCAAGTGAAACTGCAACTTATCTCAATAATGTTGTCCATCATAGCATAGTTAATACTTGTTAACTCCTGAGTGCATTATTTATTAGTAGTATGTAGCGCACAAAGGACAATGGCATTTCTTATAATACGCAATGGCAACATTTATCAATCATAAAGAAGTATATTCCTTGTCAAATTCAGCACGTACTTTGAAACTATGTGATTTTAAACACAGAATATGTGATTTTGAACACAGAAGATTTCACTCTGCACTTTCCTTATCTGCCACTGACTGGCCGAACACTTAGTCCCGCACCTCATGCCTTTGGTTGTGCTATTATTGCTATTTTGGGTTGGTCAGAATGCTTAACCAGAGTAATGTATTGATAGCACGCCAGTAGTAAAACTTTTCGGTCTTCAAATGTCTTATTTATAGCCTCTGTATAAAAGAAAGTATTTTAACATGTTTACTTTAACTTAGATGTTGCGTAATGCTTAAACTGGATGGGCAGTATTTCTTCTGCTATTTGCTTGGAAAGCAAATTTAACCACAAAGAACAACAGTCCCTCAACCCAGTCTGTTTAATTTTGTGCATCTGAGAGCGTGATTTCATACAATATCATTTTGCTTACCAATTTTAGCTGTTGGATTCGGGTGAAGCACTTCCTGCTGTGTTGTAATCTTTGAAGCACATACAGTTCTATGGCTAGTGTGTTGAAAACAACACATCACTTTCATATATTTGCTAACATACCAATGTTATCTGAAAGGAAAAGTAGAGGAAATCATTATCAGGTGGAGAATGAAAAGGAATGTGTTCAGTTTTTTGAAGGGGTGTTCAAGGCCCAGTGTACACACTGAAGTTGTGACCCAAACAATTGATAAACCTCAAGAGGTTTCTGGAGCTTTTTGAAACGGATGTCCTGGACATATTGAATATATATGGCGAGTGCATTGTGTGGTCTACAACAATGACCAGACCTGGTCTTCTACTTTGGCTTCCACTCTTTGAGGCTTTTGGGTTTAAAAGTAATTCTGATGTGGAAAATGCATTCTGTTAGTGCTATTATATTAGTAAAAATGACTACGAGTTTATTAAAGCCTGCGTTTTGGCATACAGATGAGATTGAGCGAGGGGATCATATTATCTCCGGGGAAATGCTCTGGAAATTCAAGTATGGGCAAGTGCACTACCCTCTATCTGTCACAAAAAGAGCATTTGAGCACTGTAATACACCTCTGGCCAAGGCCTTAAAATGGATAGCAATAGTGTGATTTGTTGACATATAGGGAGAGAGTCTATGAAGAATGAGAGTTGAATGACAGGAAATGGATGGAGGCACAGAAAGGAATGCCAGTGTAATGGGTGGAGAGATGATTGCTCAGCGCTGATGGGTGAAGATAGTATAGAGGGTGGGATCTGCAAACCTGCCAAATCTTGTCCACAAATCTTGTTGCAATTCAGGTTTAAGTGTTACAAATGTGATTCAAAGGTACTTTTGATCACTGGTTTAGTTCAGTGCTTCTCAGTAGATTTTGCTTTGGATCCAGATTACAGAGCTTATAGTACTACAGTGTCTGTTACACTAAAGTAAATAAAATTGTTGAAAATATTGAAATAATGCAAATATAGAAAATATGATATTAACCATAATAACATTACAAAATCTAATATTTACATTACTATGTACAATATAATATTTTTCA
Organism: Carassius auratus; assembly: GCF_003368295.1. NCBI lineage: Eukaryota > Metazoa > Chordata > Actinopteri > Cypriniformes > Cyprinidae > Carassius > Carassius auratus. The sequence continues at coordinate 742,767 of NW_020525031.1, read as the reverse complement.
AGTAACACACTGCTGTTAAACAGATTGTGGTCACAATTAATTTGTAATTGCTTTGTAAGCCTTTACAGGGATGCGTTTATTTGATCAGAAATACAGTAAGAAATATTATTACAGTTTCAACTAGCTGTTTTCTATTTGAATCTATTTTAATTTATTTCTGTGATGATAAAGCTGTTTTCAGCAGCATTCTTCCACTCTTTAGTGTCACATGCTCCCTCTGGAATCAGTCAGGCTGATTTGGTGCTCAAGGAGCATTTATTATTATTATCAATGTTGAAACCATTTTCTTTGAAAATGAAAGAACTATTCATCAAAGAAAAGCATTCATTTGAAATAAATTTTTTAATTACATTTTATTCTGAACCACATTTGCTAAATAAAGTACAAAACTGTTAATTTTTTTTGTTAAATGTGAATAACCAGCAATTCACTGCACAAAGCAATTTTATTTTTATTGCAAGTGAAGCTGTATTTTCTTTTATCTCACATAGTTCTTTTACCATGGTTTCCGTATATGATGGCATGTCACAAAAACTGTCTACCTGTCATGTGCCTAATTTGTTTATTTTTGTAAGTGACAGATGAATTTACACTGAACAATACTGCTGATTGGATGAGTCAGGTTCAAGCTGACAAGCTTATGTGTGTGTGATTATATGTTCAAATGCATTTTGCATTGTTTTCCCATGTAGTCAGAAAGTTGGGTTTTACTACATGAATGTTATCCATCTTGAGAATCTCTTAAATTTAATTCAGCAACAGCGAGTAAAGGGTTAAAAGTTATTCAGTGTCCCAGCACCTCCCCCTCCCCTACCTTTTTCTCTGTCTTTTTTTTTCCAGCCCCTCAATAATGTCTCCCCACCCTGCATGTTTTAACTGAGTGCTAAGAAGTTTAAACAAATAAGTCAATGATTCCCTGAGAGTGAAGCGGAAAGGCTGCCTGGGCCAAGTAACATTTAGCATTTAAAAATCAGATCCAGAGAACGTGGCTTTACAAACAAGTCATCTAGTGCCGCATGGAGAAAAGCTGCTCCAGGTAACAGCCAGTCTGCTCACACTAGTATTTCACACTTGAACAGGAAGTTATTGGGAGTGGTTGGATACTAAGTGGTCTTGTCACAGAGAGTTTAAAACCTCTTTCTCCATTTGCATATAGGCAAGCTGCCTTCAGGGGGAAATTCTTGGCATAAACATGAGTGTGACATTTTGCATCTGACAAATGTAATTTATAGGGGTTTTTTCCATGAAAAGGTTTTTGGTGTTCGTTTAGTAAGAATTTGCTCTGTAGAAATATGCTATAATTGGCATCAGTTCCATGACTTTCAAGTCACAGATATTTGAGAAATGATCACTTGTCTGTTGTTTTAAAGGTAAACTTCATAAGTTAACAAAAGCTTCCCTTCAGGAATGTTGTCCAGTCGGTTTCGACCGTAGTTTCCACGTGACTCTATATGTCTCATGCCTTTAAAGCTCATAATCTTCTTTGGTTAAACCTGTGGTTTGTGCTATTGGCCACACTCTACAAGATTCTATATGTTAACAGTATAGTTAAAGAAATAGCTTACAAGAAATAACACTTTTAAACCATTTATTAATCCTCTAATGTTAATTTCTACATAGGCTTTGCTAATATATAACATTACCACAATATATGTTTTAAGAAGTGTTGTTTTTATTATTAGTTTCTAATGCATCAACTAATGTCAACTAATTGAAACTTAAAATGTTGTTTTATAGCTATATAAATTCTCAGAAGTCCATCAATACTGCAATTGAATACTTCATATAAACAAAAATATTTTAGTGCTATTTATGTACTATTAGAGTATTCAGTAAAAGCTTTTATATTTACAGTTTTCATTTAAATTTTAGTTTATGTAATTATTTTTTCGCTTTGTACAGTTAATTAATTTTTTTATTCTTCTCTTAAGCTCTGATTTTCATTCATGTTTTTCTAGTTATATTTTAGTTATTCTAGTTTTTTTTTCATTTGACAGGTTTATTTTTGTAATAATAAAAACTGATATAACGTACTAAAATTAGGCATGAAACAATGATTATGAGCTTATGAGAAGGTGCAACAACTTTCCAAAACATGTTTCCACAATGCTTCATTATTGTTTAATCGTGCTCGTGCACAATTACATATACATATAGCATAAACATTACAGATTGCGCAATTCTGCATTCCAGTCTGCAGTTGGTACAGAATTACCATTCAGCCTGATGTGTCAGACACTTTAATGACTTTTACCATACAGTGTGGAATTTTGCCAGTCCATAGAGCAAAAGGTCATCATTTCGGGATGGCAGCTGAATGCTAAATTTTGGAAACCATATAGTGACAAGATGAGGCATACAAGAGTCACAAACTTTTAGAAGTTTTGTGTTGCTTTTATGTCCTCCAGATGAGTTTGTTAATTGTGTTGGCAAAATTATAATTTATTAGTATTTAATTTTGTCACACACACCTCATGAATTATGTAAAATCATATTTAGCTTTTTTTAAATAAGCACTGAATTTTAAGGCACACTAATAATATTGCCTTTAAAGTCTCATTCGGTTTCATATAGCTTAAACTTCAGCACTTTTCATTTCATTAACTTACTTCTAATTGTATGTGTTTGGGGAAAGATCAAAGCGTGAATCGCCATATGCTGGCAGTATGTTATTATTACAACACATCTAATCAAGTTTTTGGGTGTACAAGGTTGCGCTCAGAAAGCAGTTTGAGAACGAGAGCTGGCAGGAGCTGCTGGAAAATTTCCTAACCTCCGAATACTGAGCCACGTATTCAGACTTTTGGCTGAAAGTGGCTGTGGATTTCATATCCCACAGTAATTTACCGTGTTGCTTCTTCCCACAGCATTTCACATGGTCTTATAAACATGCTGATCTCATATTTGTTTACATTTTTCTGTTAGATCTGGGCATTGGAGAGGGATTTGTTTCCATTTACACTTTCTTATGTGTTTGAGACATTGTGAGATAATTCACATAAATGTGGCAAGAGACGTTCTCAATAGAACTGTCTGAGTCACACACTGTTATGTCTGTTAGCATGTGACCATTATTCCCGCCAGATGGAATAGATCCCACTGAGTTCAGCATTTGAACCATCAGTAGTCTGCAAACCATGCACTACTGAGTTAATATATAACATACCAATGTTGGTCTGAGTGATGTCAGTCATAATGATGGAATGCAGATGTACTTTTCATTCAACACTGTGCACACTATAACCACTACACACCCTCATATCTCCACCCAGGGTTCTTATACTAAAACCACAAAAAGCAACATTTTTCATTTTGATGAAATCTTGAGTAACTAAACTTAATAAAACAACAACAACAACACTATAATAGCTATAAATAACACTGACCCCCACTCTTTGTAAAAGCTAAAACACAGAATGTCAAAGGTAGCGTCTTTCCAGAAGCAGTTTCGGCCGCGCTTGTCAGTCAGTTAAGATTAAATGTGTGTCCCCTTTGGGGATGAGTGTTTTAGCAACACAAAAACAACAAGTGTAATATTTAATCTTCCAGAGTTTCGGTCCATATTATGGTGTGCACGATGGTTTTAGAGTTATGTAATGACTAAATGGAGCACAGAAGGTTTTTAAGTCAAACATTAGGTTACAGTTCCAAAGCTCGTCATTCAACAACAAATTCACACACATAGAGAATGGAATGCAGCACCAGAATTACAATTTGTCTAGAAGCATGTGGTGTTTGACATGTCTGTCAAATCAGAAGTGCTTTCTCAGAAGCTGTTTCTTTATAAACGCTCATTTACACAGTTGAAGGCAAGAATCCAAAATAAACCCAGAATTACAGATTTCTTGTGTATTTTTAAGCTCTTTCCCCACTTGAAACATGGCCTTTAGAGCTAATCAGAATAGAGGTGGTGGGAAACAGACACATGGACCTCATGTTTCCTGGACGTTCAGCTACATCTTGACAGCTCTCACGGATTTCTCATCGGATAACTTTTAGGAGAATTATGAAAAAGAGGCTAAATAAAAGGTTGTATGAAGACAGGGTCAAAGAGTGCACTTAATAGTCTTCAGGTAGAGTTAAGGCTGCTCAAAAGTAGCTCTGTGATCGTCATGGCAAATATTGTGTAACATCGCCTGGTATAGAAATACTAAAATATCTGTATGACAACAAAGAGACACTTTGACTGTGCTTTGATTCTTGGCAAAGATTGAAAGGTAGAGTATTTTAAAATGTGGAATCTATCATTTTTATATTTATTTGATATTTAATTTATAATTCATAGTTAGAATTTCTTGCTTCCATATTGATGATGTCATATTTAAAACATTAATGTCATAACATTATTTCTGCAATTGTATTTCCTATGTAAACCCACTTATATGCTGCCTCTGTCTAAATACTGTACTGTATGATACATAACTAAATGACATTCTTTTTGAAGGATTTTAGTTAAACTGCTTTCACTGTGTCATTATTTCCTGCAGATCTGCTTTAACGAAAACCCTTCACTCCGCACCTCACAACTTTCACTGCTCGAAAAATATACATCATGGAACTTCACAAACTAACAAACGGTCACCACCAAGACTTTCAACATCTTGAAGAAGGGTATGTGTCATTCATTGTTAGGGATTTTGCATTAAAAACAGAACTGCGAACGCGCTTTCTATCACTCACTAAATCTGTCACTACATATCTATTTTCTACTGCCCTGCAGATTCATGTTAAAAGTGAAGCAAACACACAAGTCAGTTGCTTAGCTGTCTGATTCTCTAGAACAAAACCACAGTCATAAGCAGAGTTACATTTATTTTAAGTTAATATTTGGGTAAACTTAAACTGAACCCAAAAGGAAAATGTGAGCATTGCACATCAGAATATTTTTTTCCAGGGAGTGAGAAATTTAGCAGCATACCACAAGCATAGCCTTATTAGTACATACACAGAAATAACATTTGATTTATGGTCACATTAATGCATTCTATACAGGTTGAACAAATCAGTGTTAACTGTTCAACAACAGTTCATTAAGTGATATTATCCTTGACACATTTTATTACATGTAAACACCATTATATTGTCTATTTTTTTAGAGAATCACCTGAACGAGAGGAGTTTTTACCACACAAGAGTGATGGAGGAAAACCCCCTCAGTTTACAGATGTGAGTGCAAAAATATAAAGCTCATATTAATAAAGCATCCAATTTTCAAAGTTTCAAAGATCCAGTGACTCCCCCCACACACACATCCTTTCCCTCTTATTGTTTCTGGGTCTGTTGTTTCTTCTAGTTTGAAGGAAAGACGTCATTTGGAATGTCTGTCTTCAACCTCAGCAATGCCATCATGGGCAGTGGGATTTTGGGACTGTCTTACGCCATGGCCAACACTGGTATCATCCTCTTTCTGTGAGTATCCCAGAATGCACTTCAAATCCCTTAGTTTCACAACTATAGGCACAATGTAAGTGCCCTTTCATGGCATTTCTAACCATCTGAATGACCTATCGTTTGAAAAATGAAGACAGCTTAGCATCTAGTGCATCTAGTTTTAACAGTGTACAATGTTCTTGCCTTATGTGTTCTTCTTTCTTTTTTCTCTTTTTTTTGCTGGCTTTTAACAGGGTCTTACTGACCTCCATTGCTGTCTTGTCATCATACTCTGTCCATCTTCTGCTGAGGAGTGCAGGGGTTGTTGGTATGGTGATTCAAGAGATTTGGGGTTCTTTTAAGTATTATTTAAAATATTTGTGTTATAAAAATAAAAGAGACTTGCTTGTTTTTATACAGTGGAGCTAAATGCTTATATATATATAGTTATATTCTTCTACTTTACATTATTTTTCAATTAAATACACTAAATATAAACTTTTAACTAAACTTTTAAACTTTACTCTAAAGCTTTTTGATTGTTTCCAGGTGCAGTTAGATTTTGTATGAGACGTTTGGGCCCCACTGTTAAGATTAGAGTTAGTCCAGTAGACCAACTAACCTGTAATATTGTCTGCACAGGTATTCGCGCTTATGAACAACTGGGTAAAAGAGCATTTGGACACCCGGGGAAAATACTGGCAGCTGTTGTCATTACAATGCACAACATCGGTGGTAAGTTTTGGTTCAGTTCTAATCTGTTTTCCAAACTTTCCAAACCTTTGTTCTGTATTTTTTTGCTGACTCTTTCGTTGAAAAGTGTAACACTGATTATTATTCTCCATTAGATTCTCTATAATTTGGTCTGTTAGTAAGACATGAAAATGTATATTTATAAAGGCTTTTAAATGAATATAAAGCCTTAAAAAATACAGTGGTTTAGTAGCAAGTCCTGGGTTTCATGAGGAATGATGTACATGCATATATTAGCAGCATATATGCCATTTAGAAACTGGGCGGTGCAACCAAACTGTGTCTGTTGTATCCGTCTCTCTTTCTTTCAGCTATGTCCAGCTACCTCTTCATTGTGAAGTATGAATTACCTCTGGTTATTCAGGCATTCCTTGGCCTTCAGCACAGCAGTGGGTGAGAAAACAATTATATGTTTATCCCAGTGTTCTCCTAATGAGTTTAATTTAATCTAGCCAAGAATTAGATAACATTTTCGGGGTTATCCAAGGCAACTGTATGTATGAAATACATAAACATTCACTACATTCCTTGCACAATGTGAGTTGGCTGACTTATTCTCTCTTTTATGAAGTGAGTGGTTCCTGAATGGCAACTATCTGATCATCATTGTGTCCATTTTCATCATCTTCCCCCTTGCCCTGATGAGACAACTTGGTAAGCCATTCTGCTCTGTGTTTGTTGTGATTGAATCCATCCTTTTCTCATCTTTTCCATTTGTCACATTGCCAGTGTTCAAAATATACTTTGCTAAATACACATTTAAAAGGATTCATTGCTTTTTCTGTAGAATCCTGAAGTAGAATCCAGACTCATTTTATGATGTTCTAAAGATCATTTTTATGGCAGGTTTTGGAGAAATTGGAACTTTTTCTGATTTTTAAATCTACTGATCTGTTGTAGATTTCTGATTTCTGTTGAAAGAACTGATTTATAACCCTAAACCAATTGAATAAACTACAGTGAATTTGTGAGTAAAACTGATTTGTATATATTTGTACAGCAGCCTCACAGAAATATCTGATCTTAATGCGTATATCTTATTGTATCTTCATGTCTTATAGTCCTATATTAGAAGAACAGATCTGGGTGATAATATAGCATAAAAAAATACATTTTGTGGAATATTGTCTGTTTTTTGTTTCAGGATACCTGGGTTATACCAGTGGCTTCTCTCTGACATGTATGGTTTTCTTCCTGATCTCAGTAAGTTCACTTAAAGGGATAGTTCACCCAAAAATGGAAATTTGATGTTTATCTGCTTACCCCCAGGGCATCCAAGATGTAGGTGACTTTGTTTCTTCAGTAGAACACAACTTATGATTTTTAGCTTCAGTCGTTGCAATCTCTCAGTCAGACAGAACAGAAAAAAACATGCACAGACAAATCCAAATTAAACCCTGCATTTTGTGATGATACATTGATGTGTAAAGACACAAAACGATCGGTCTGTGCATGAAACTAAACAGTATTTATATAGTCTTGGAAGCCATGGTGGTAAGCAGATAAACATCTAATTTTCATTTTTGGGTGAAGTTTCCCTTTAATGCTGTTGTTTATGTGTGAGCTTTTTGTGATAAGATCCAAAGATCACTCAAAACATTGCTACTTCTCTTAAAAACTCTGTGATACTCTCCAATATTTCTGTCTCTCTTTCTCATGGTCTTGTTTTTAGCTTTTATGCACTCTTGTTTGTCTTTCTAACTTCATTTCTTTTGTGTTCCCAGGTCATCTATAAGAAGTTCAATATCCCCTGTCCTTTTGATGGTTTCACCAACCACACTGTTGAAAACATTACTATTGATAGTCAATGTGAAGCCAAATACTTCACTATCAACCAGCAGGTACGGAACTGTCTTTTTTATTCCAAGAATCTATTTAAGAAGTTAATTTCTAAATATTGTTTAACTTTTTATGACGTCCAGCCCAGGTCAGACAAGCTGATGGTATCATAGCTCAAAACAGACAGGAAATGTTTAGTACGCAAATGGAAATAAAGTTTCCAAGCAACTACTAATTTTAGTATGATGACACAAGTGTGAGATCAGATACGGCCTTGAGTAATTTCGGTTACTCTGGTCGTTTTGCAGACAGCATACACGGTTCCCATCTTGGCCTTCGCTTTTGTATGCCACCCTGAGGTGTTGCCGATTTACACCGAGCTACGCAAGTACGTTCAGAAAACACACGCTCTCTATGAAAATATTCATGACCACAAATAATAATGGTGGTCACTGTTTGAAAACAGTCTCTATCTATACTCTACTGTTCAAAGGTTTGAGGTCTGAAAGTTTTTTTCTTTTCTTTTCTTTTTTTCTAAGAAAAAATATTTTTATTCAGGGATGTAATACTATTTCACAATATTTCAGTTATTCACTGTATTTTCATCAAATAAACCCAGCCTTTTTAAACGTAAAAGACTTTTCAAAAATTTCAAAAATCTTGCTGACCCCAAACTTTTTAATGGTATAAAGATATTGGGTGTCATTTTTTTTGTTGCAATAAGGGAGACATGAGTCGAAAATAAATCTCCTTTTATGATTGTTGTTTTGATACTTCTAGTCCTACAAAGAGACGCATGCAGGCCATTGCCAACGTGTCCATCCTGGGGATGTTTGTCATGTATCTGCTCACTGCCATCTTTGGCTACCTCACCTTTTATTGTAAGCACTCTGAATTTTAAATGAAAAATGATGTCTAATGCTGCAAGTGAGGAATCCCTGATGCTATCAGGTTACCTGCTAGACTCGTGTTTTTCTCTGCCACGGTTCCATAGTTTCTCTGCCATAGTGGTTTCAAAATAATCAAGCTTGTACAAATAAAAGAACCTGTTGTGTACTTGTGTGTGTAATTTAAGCAGAGCCTGGATATAACAGTTAATCTCAATATATGTTCATCTCTCTCAGTAAACACAGAGGCAGAACTTCTACACACCTACAGCATGGTGGATCCTCTGGACACGCTCATCCTGTGTGTGCGTCTGGCTGTGCTGGTGGCCGTCACTCTGACTGTTCCTGTTGTGCTCTTCCCGGTAAAGAGACTCTTCAGTGACAGAGTTTTATAGCCACATCCATTTCTGAAAAGACAAAACTATGTTGTAACATACTGTCAAAATGTAAAGGGATACTCCATACAAAAATGTTTTACTTGCACGTATGCTGTCCCAGTTCCTTCAGATAAACACAAAGATTTTTAGAAAAAAATTGTGAAAGCATATACTACAGTACGTGTTTACGGGAAACTGAAGTGAAGTGAAAGAATAGGAATTTGTGAGACAAATACTAATATTTTCAACATTTTTGGACTTTAATCCAGTGCTTCCAGCCAAGTATCATATATTTGGTTCATGAGAGCTTGGTAAAGCGCTACATCAGCACTTTCACACAATGTGCTTAAATCACAATGTGGTCATGATTACGTCAAGTGTGAACTCATGAACCCATGTAAGATGATACAGTTGGCCGGAAACAATGGTTTACAGTTAAAGACATTTCAAATATTATTCACCATGGGGTGTAAAATATAGTGTCAGCTTTGGAGGTCCCATACACTTGCATTATATTGACTCACAGAGATGGCTTGTTTTTTTGAAGAATCTTTGTGTTCATCTGAAGAAAGACAAAATATATAATAAAAAAAGACATGTAGATTTGGGATGGCATGAGGGTGAATAAATGATGAACGAATTGCTGATGAAAGAATTTCATTTTTGGCTTGAGTGTCTCTTTAATGTGTAAAAGATTCAGTAAACACATTTTTTATATATTTTCAGATTCGAAGAGCCCTTCTTCAGCTTCTGTTCCCTGATAAACCCTTTCACTGGTTTCGTCACATCTCTATTGCATTGTGTCTCCTTTTTGTTGTCAATCTGCTCGTCATTTTTGTGCCCAACATTCGTGACATTTTTGGCATCATTGGTGAGTAAATAAAGAAAATTGTAGACATGCACCTGAAGAAAATGCAAGTGCTTGCTATGTAGCAAACGAACATTGCTGGAGTTTTAGTTTAGTTGCAAGATAATCTAATAAGCAAAAAAATACTTATCACACAAACATATTGGGTAAAACGATACATTTGTAATTTTGATAAACAGTTTTCATTGATACCTTTCATTGTCTAAAGAAATGTATGTTAATTTCAAATATTTCTCCCTTATCTTATTTGCATAAAGTTAAGATCTGTTCATTGGCATTTATAAATGGTTTTATGTACTGTTTGCTAGGAAAACAAGACCAATCACAAATCAGCATATAGATATTACAATGATGTAATCACTGGTGCATTTTGAATGCTGGGGAGTCTATCAATATATATCAAAATGTGCGGTAACATTTACAGTTTACTGTACATTTTCATGGCCAAAATCCAGTCATTTCAATAGGAATCTTCACAATTTGGAATTTGGTGTAAGGATAGGTTTTCTACACAAATTTCACAACAGGTTTAGGGCAGTCACACAAATTTGCTGCATTGACCAAAAGAAAGCTGCTTGATTTGAAAGTGAGTTGGGTGTAAGCTGTGGTTCATACATCTCTGACTACTGACACTATTGACAGTTAGCGAATGGGCCTTTATTTCGCCAAAGTTGTGACCACAACTTCAGCTTAAATTGTAAAAGTCTTGTAGAAGTGTCATTTATTCTTTGTTCATTTCATAGGTGCAACCTCTGCTCCGAGCTTGATCTTCATTCTCCCAGGTCTCTTTTACATCCGTATCGTTTCCACTGAACCAATGAACTCGAGACCAAAAATCCAGGCATGTCTCACACTTTCTCTAAATTTTGAATCAATATAAGTTTCAACTAAATCAAAAGAAAATGTGATTCTGTTATGGTCGCCTGAGTTAAGGTTATACTCGTAGTCATCAAAAGCTTCTGCACCTGTGTTTCAGGCTGCCTGCTTCACTGCTCTAGGCTTCATCTTTATGAGCATGAGCTTGACGTTCATCACACTGGATTGGGTCTACGGAGAGAATCGAAGTGGAGGAGGTCACTGATCTTCAACCAAGATACTGTAAGGGTCCAAAAAGCCTTCTTAGAGGAACATCAACACCCTTCTCCTGAACTTGAGAGAAACCAAACATCACTTAGGCTGGACCCAACTCACGTCAGATCTGTAGTAAGGAAAGGACTGATGTTCTGCCATCTGTAAAATTGAAATGGATAAAAATCCTGTGTTTCATGGTGGAAGATTTCTGGGGGACACAGAAATGTCATGCCATTTTGAGGCCTTTTCTACAAACAGGTTTCACAATGATAAATGATGCTTGTGTTGGAGATGGAAGACCGCTTAATAGATTTACAATAATGCTAAATATACAGCAGAATCCAAAATAAATAACTGGAGAGGTTTGTTTTGTCTGATGGAGACCAGGAAACAATCAAGTTCGTCATATATATTTTTTCTGTTGTCCCCATCAAATGAAAGCCATATTCCCAGAGTGCAATACTAGGGAAATTAAAACATATTTTCCTGCTTCAATTTGTTTGTTAGAAAATGTTGCTCATGATAAAACAATTCAACATCCTCTTAGAGCGGCTACAGACCTGAACTGAATCTGTCAGCGTCTGTTATATGTGAGAATGAAATTTACCGGAAGAAAATGTATTTCAGTTGAGATGAAAATGGGTCCTGAAATATTATGTGACATAATATGCACTACAATTGAAAACAGACAATCAGATTTAAACTGTTTCAGGTTTTTTTTTTTTTTTTGCTGGATATCATATATTATGTCAAACATATGTGAGGTACGTACAGATCCAGTATTTTGTGGTGCAGTGGGGTAGAATGCCATCTATTGTGAGGAACAGGTGAAAAACGATGGTTAAGGTGCTTAATTACATTGATGTGATGCGTCTAACATGTGAATTCAGTTATTCATAACATATTCCCATTGATCTGTCACAATCTAATAACAGGATAATGTGTCATAAATTGTCCAACCCATTTTTCCAAGGAATTTATGAAAAAGTAATTGTATAGGGCTGACGAATTTGTAAGAAACCAAGACTCTCAGAATTTGTACTCATGCAAAAGTGCCAACACATGCCCAGAACCTTTAAACAACAAAAGGAACAATGTCCCCTGTAGACTGTGAGACAATGCTTGGAAGTGAAAGATGAGCACACCTACTCACAGTATCAGAATATTATTGCTAATACCATAAAAGGATGGCATGCTCCCTCCTCTTCAAGTTCCTATGTCCTGCAATGACTATTTATTGTTTTAAGGGAAATAAATGCATTGTTTCAATGACTCTGTGTTTGTTAGTTAATTAGAAAACTAGTTGCCAAAAGTATATGAGGTTAAAGACTGACAGTTCCCATGTGAAACACAAACACACCAAAGAGAGTTGGCAGATGAAGAAGTGCCTTTTTCTACTGCTTTTACATTTGTTTGTTGGTTTACTGAACTGGCCTTTGATTTTGTAATACTTGCCATTTTCAATAAAGATTGTGTGGTCAGTATTAACAAGTGCGATATGTATGCATTTATTTTTTGTGTACCCGAGAAGGCCAACTGCATGCATAATGTCTATTGAATCTCTTATGACATATGAAAGCACTCATTAATTATTGACTTCTTATTGTTTAATCCTTTACTTCCCTATTATCTCATTATCTTTAACATGTAAAAGTGGTTTAAAGAACTTTTAAATAATAAGGCAATTATAAAATAATATAATAATAAAAATATAATGTTAATACATTACATTATAAACAAAGGACAATTGATCCATTGTTAAATTACTACATGGTTATATATTTATATATGCATCCTCCTTATATAAATGAAGGGGGATGTACAAGGCGTTCCTCCTTTCTTTATGTGAGTGAAGGAACACGTGCCTGTCCACGACATTCTGAGAGCAGATCTGCGCAGTGGTTTAGTTCTTCCTGTTCTCTTTTGCTGTGCTGTATTTACCTCAGATTACAGAACACGGAAGCAACAGTTCCTTCAAACCATTTGCCTGTACTAAAAAGACTTCTGGCAGGTACCGTGGGCCAAGCAGGGGCCCCAGGCGTGGAGTCCCAGGATCTAAGAGGCCATTTCATCGAGGAGAGATGAGCAAAGGAAAAGCCAAGGGGCAGGAGAACATGCACAGTTCTCTTCTCAGCAGCCAGGAGAATGAACGCCTGGTAGAGCTGCTGGGAAGGAGATGCATGGTGAGTGAAGTCACTTTGATTAGAAGGCCAATCATAGATGGGGCATTCTGTCCCAGAGAGGATGTTTTGTGGATATACAGTAAATCAAGCTGCTATAAAAGAGAAACTCCTGAAAGGAGAGACATGGTGCAGAGGTCACAGATGAGATTGGAGCTATTTTTGTTGATGTCGGTTAAACCCAAGCTCAAAATAAGACTCAGCTTTTCAAGTCTGTCTGTGTGCAAAATATACGTTGATGAGACTGTATACACAACACTGAAATCTGTGACAGTATATGCTATACAAGCCGACGTATTTAAAAGAATGTTCCACCTAGGAAAATTTACATTATAAAAATAATATTTTTTTCAGAATATCCATTTTACAACATTGTCAGCAGTGTCACCTGTCAGCAGTGACAGATGTATGTAACGACAAAGTTTTACAGGAGAGCAAAAGGAAATGCTGTTTTGAGGCCACTTCCTGTTGTTGTAGATGATGCTGATGTCTTTGCTTTACCTTTCATTGTAATACCTCACTGATTATTCCACTTTTCTAAATGCACTTTCATATCAGTTGATTGTGTTTGTGTGTGCAGACCATGGCCACGACAGTTGTTCAGTTGTACATGGCTCTTCCTAACAGTCCGACCCAATGGAGTCTCCAACATACAGGAGTTGTGTGTTTCATTAAGGACAATCCTAAACGTTCATATTACATCCGACTCTATGACATAAAGGTCAGAACTTCAGTTTCTAATCTGCAGTGTAAAAAACCTTTAACAAACCTGCTGTTAACTTCATCAGAATTGTTATGCAGAATGTTTACGCTTCTAGCATCTTTGAAGATAGGGATGTTTTCTGAGATTATAAAAGCCCAGGATGATAAATGGCTATATACTGACTCTTGTTAGCATGACCAAACTTGACCTGTGGCAAAGCAAGCTGAAATTAAATAAAGATACACTTCTGCTTTGAGTTCTGAGTCACAGCCGCTCAACTCAACTTAGTTCATTAAGTCCCACTCTGGTAGCACCATTTAGACTTTGATAACATTTGTGCGTTTTTATTTGATTTATTTTCAGGAAGGGAAAATGGTTTGGGAGCAGGAGCTGTATAATCAGATGACATATTCCTGTCCAATGAGGTTCTTTCACAGTTTTGCAGCTGATGTGGGTACAGGCCCTTTAGAAATCTCAATTCAAGCCCAACCTCAACGCTGTCCGACAAGTCTAAATCACTGCTTGAATTAAGCTACAATGTCTACTTTAAGTTTTTACTTTACATTAAATTTGTCAGATTGTGTCAAGTTTTCACTGTAAAATCTATATTTGAATGCACTTGTGTCTCAGGACTGTCAAGTAGGTTTGAACTTTGCCAGTGAGACAGAAGCTGATTTTTTCAGAAACGTAATTGTGGAGAAGATTAACCAGAGATCCAACCGCCAGGGTCAGTTACTGTCATTCTTATTTCATATGACATTTGCTAGAATCATTAACCATAAACACTCATATTTCATCAGTATCTTTTTGTGCCTTTTTATATATGCATATTTAGAAAAAAGACAGCATGCTCCGTCTCAAGGTATGTGTCCACAAGTTTAAACATACACTTAATCCTAATTGTTAAATTAGCATTTTAAAGCTGGTTTTTATTTTGATTAATAGAAAACCTGCCACTACAACAAACCTCTCCAAAAAATGGTGAGTCACTTTAAAAACACTTCATGCAGAAATATAAATGCTGCCATCATTGGCTTACCTGCATGTTGTTCCAAACCTGTATGACTTTCTTTCTTCTGTGGAAATCAAAAGAAGATCTTTTGAAAAATGTCCCATTGTTTTTTTTTTTTCATGTTATGAAATGAATTTGTGTCCAATGTTGCTTAGATATTATTTGTTCTTAAAAATACTTTTTTGTGTGTTCAACAAAAAAAAAAAGTTTACTTATCCTGCTGTGATCGCATGTTCTAATGCATTGATAAATGCAATTGTTTAACCT